>NC_136904.1:80261878-80319197 GCF_949606895.1 Notothenia rossii
TAACGGAAGCATATATAGTGTGAACAAAATAGGTCCAAGCACTGAGCCCTGTGGCACTCCATGGCTAACTTTGGTTTGCATGGAAGATTCATCGTTGACACGTACAAACTGAGAGCGTTCAGATAGATAGGACCTAAACCAGCCCAATGCAGCTCCCCGTATGCCAACCAAGTGCTCCAGTCTTTGCAATAGGATATCATGGTCGATAGTATCAAATGCAGCACTAAGATCGAGCAAGACAAGAATAGAGACAAGTCCGTTGTCTGAGGCTATTAGAATGTCATTTGTGACTTTAACCAGAGCTGTCTCTGTGCTATGTTGTGTTTTAAAGCCAGACTGAAAATCTTCAAATAAATCATAGTTTTTTAAGTAATCACACAGCTGTTTTGCGACTGCTTTCTCAAGAATTTTTGAGAGGAACGGAAGATTAGAAATAGGTATATAGTTGGTTAAAACCTCTGGATCGAGGTTGTGCTTTTTAAGAAGCGGTTTTATCACTGCTACTTTGAATGATTGTGGAACATAGCCTGATAATAAAGACATATTCATAATATTTAATAAAGAAGTGCTAATTAATGGAAAAACTTATTTTAACAGCTTAGTTGGAATCGGGTCTAAGATACACGTTGATGGTTTAGAAGAGAGAATCATTGAATTTAATGGTTTATGGCTGAGAAGCATTCTAGTTTACTATCTAGTGTAATATTAGAACTTAGGTTTCCGGGAGCTGTTGATAATACTATACTGGTCAAAGGCAAGAGGTCATTGATTTTGTTTCTAAGAGTAACAATTTTATCGTTAAAAAAGCACATAAAATCATTACTACTGAGTGCTATGGGAATAGAAGGCTCAGTCGAGCTGTGGCTCTCTGTCAGCCTGGCTACAGTGCTGAAAAGAAATCTTGCATTGTTCTTATTCTCATCTATTAATGAAGAGTAGTAGGCTGCTCTCGCTTTACGCAGTGCTTTCTTATATTCATTGAGAGTAATATGCCAAATTAAACGAGATTCTTCAAGTTTAGTGGAACGCCATATCCTTTCAAGTTGTCTCGACTTTTGCTTTATTTTGCGGGTTTCGGCATTATGCCATGGAGCTAATCTATGTTGTTTTATTTTCTTATTTTTCAAAGGAGCAACAGAGTCTAATTTTATTCACAGCGCATCTGTAGCACTATCAACAACATGATCAATTTGGGGTGGTGTACATTTTGTATAAGTTTCCTCCCTTACATGCAGACATGCTATCGAGTTAAGTATTGGTGGAATCTCTTCCTTAAATTTGGCTATAGCACTAACAGATAGGTTTCTGCTGCAGGAGCTTTTGACTAATGCTTTGTAGTCTAGTAACAGTACTTCAAAAGTTACTAAGAAATGGTCGGATAAAGCCGGATTATGCGGTTCGACTAATAGTTGCTCAATTTCAATACCATAAGTCAGAACAAGGTCGAGAGTGTGATTATAGCAGTGGGTTGGTTTATTTACACTCTGACAGAAACCAACAGAATCTAATATAGAGTTAAATGCAACAGTAAAGCTATTTTTATCATCGTCAACATGAATATTAAAGTCACCTACGATAATTACTTTATCTGTTTTAAGTAAGTGTGTGTGTGTGTGTGTGTGTGTGTGTGTGTGTGTGTGTGTGTGTGTGTGTGTGTGTGTGTGTGTGTGTGTGTGTGTGTGTGTGTGTGTGTGTGTGTGTGTGTGTGTGTGTGTGTGTGTGTGTGTGTGTGTGTGTTTATATGCAGTCAGAGTGGGCAGTGTAGCAATAATTTACATCGTATTCATTTGACATTTGTTGAAAGAGATTTATTTGTGCCTTCAAACTCAGGTTACACTCCCAGGAAATCAAGGAAATCAAGGAACAAGCATAATGTCATCAAAAACTGGAAATGAAACCATCCAAATAAACAGTTTAAATTGCTGTCAGTGCAGTTTAAGGTCTTAATCATAGTATTCACTTTGGGGATTCACAGAAAATGAAACATCAAGTGTTTGATACACCACTTAATCATTTCATATTATTATTCAAGCACAAATGAACAGCCAGTTGGCATTGCTGTTTTTCGAATCAATTGGATAGGTTAATAAGATTTGAAATGGATTATCGTACATTTTTTCAATGAACTTCAATTGAAAATAGTTACGTTGGGAATAATTATTTGTATTATTTACTATTTGCTGACATTTCATAGGCTAACAAAAGGTAATCAACGGATTTTCTTTCAATAATGTAATCTGCACCAAGGTTCAAGAGAGACAAATCCATCATAAAAGAGGAAGTGGTTCTAAATTCTCTGCTGACAGCTGCCTCAGAGGACAGATCAACATGACATACTGGGTGTTTCTCAATGTCGAGGAAGGCTCCTCCAGAGCCACTATCTCAAGGATGCTACGTCATCGAATCCCGCCGAAAGACTGTTCCAATGTCCAGGATCTTTGGAATTCTACCGAGGACTGAATCCTTCGTTGCGGGAAATCTCGAGGATGCACCAGTGTATCCTACGCAGTCTTAAAATCCCCACAATGCTTTGCGCACGGACCAATTTCCAAAATCTTTGGGGGAACATTTAAGGCGGGGCCTCTCATATGATGCACACCTGCACACTTGCTAGCCTGTTCCATTCTTCGTTCTCCGAATGAAAGGAAGGATTTTTGCCTGACTCTGAAGGATCTGACTCGGAGAGACATGTCCTAGTACCAAGGAAGCGTCCTCGAAATTGAGAAACGCCCACTGTGTTTGAATAACGGCCGCAACCTTCACTTGATTGCTTCTGACTAAGCGACTAACCCCAGTATACAATGAATACAGTACAGTGTTGATTGTGAATAGCTTGTAAACAAAAATATGGAAGCAATTGTTATAAATGTCATTGCCAGAGGTGGGAGTAAGTCCTACATGTGCATGTCATGAGCAAGTCTCAAGTCTTGACCTACAAGTATCAAGCAAGTCCCAAGTCACTGTGGTGAGAGTCAAGCAAGTCAAGTCAAGTCATTGCTCAGGTCAAGCAAGTAAAGTAAAGTCATACGAAATTCTGATGAATAAGTCCAGTTTCCGCATTTAAATCAGTTAAAAGACAGTGGTTATGAAAATGGATTCAACCCACACTATGATCGTCATTTCATACACAGTTAATCATTTGAAATCTAATTTAGACCGATGACAATCATATTAGATTCATATTAGCCCAAGAACTGCCGACAATATAGCTAGGACTCAATCAAAAAGTCTGTTCAAAAAGGCAGAATTCCAGGTAAGAAAATCATAGATGGCATTTGCCATTACACATATTTAATTTAAATTTCTGTTAACACTAGAACCGCCAACAGCGTCAGGATGCTTATGGTTGAGTTTTGGGAAGAATTGTATCCTTACCGGTTCAAAAGTTGGGCATTGTGGGAGGAAGTGCTGCTCTGTCTCCACAGCAGTTCCTCCACACTGTTGGCATGATCGCTCCTCTTTTGGCAGCCATGTTTTCTTGTACCTGCCTGTTTCTAAGGCCAGGCTGTGAGCACTCAGTCTGTACTTTGTCAACAACTTCCTGTGTTTAACATCAGTCACTGTGCTCAGGTAGGCTGCCACAGTGTACTGTCTCTTTAGGGCCAGATAGCATTGCATTTTACTTTGTGTTTGGGATTTAGTGTTCCAATAAGTGAGGTAGTTTTGTGTGTGTTTTGTTATAATTTGGTTGACTCTAATAGATGTGGGCTCAGCCTGGCCCTGATCACAGTTTGAACCGGTTTGCGAACAGAGTGTCAGGACCAGCTGAGAGAGGGGACTCTTTCCCTTGTTCATCTCTTGATGCTGCAGGGCTTTGTGGTGGTAGGAGTGGGGGTCACTTTCTTTTAGATGTAGCCAATGTTTAATTGATCGTTTCTGGATTTGTATTAATAATGGAAATGTGCCTAATTCCGCTCTGCAGGCGTTGTTAGTTGTTCTCCTGTGAACCTGTAGGATGCGTTTGCAAAACTCATTGTGAGCATTTTCTATTGGATAATTTTCACATTTTTCAAATGTTTGGTTTGTTTGTGGGCCCCACACTTCGCTTCCATAGAGTAGGATGGGTTGTATTACTGATTGAAGTCATTTAAGCCAAATTAAAATTGGAATTTGAATGTGAATTTGTCTTTTTATTGCATAAAACGCCCAGCATGCTTTCTCTCTCAGTTCCTTGACAGCTTGATTAAAGCTTCCAGTGGAACTTATTTTCAGGCCTAAATAATTATATTCTGAGCCATTTTCTATTGTCTCTGTCCCAATTGTAAAGTCAATATTGTTTGCCTGACATCTGGTTCTTTTTGGAAATATCATTGTTTTTGTCTTTTTTATGTTAATTGTCATGGCCCAGGTCTGACAGTAACCTTCGAGTATATTTAAACTCTGTTGAAGTCCTTCTTTTGTCGGGCTTAACAGGATTAAATCATTTGCATACAGCAGGAACCTGATCTCTGTTTTGTGAAGTGTGAGCCCAGGTGCTGTGGACTGTTCTAAGATAGTGGCCAGTTTGTTAATGTGTAGATGTTGAACAGGGCCGGTGATAATGTTGTTTGTGTACATCTCTCTCTCTCTCTCTCTCTCCTGACAGCCCGTCAGTATCGGGGTTAGTCAAAATGAATCCCTTGGCGGTTCTAGTGTTCATTTACCGTTTTGTCTTCTCTTTGCAATGCTTAATCAATTTGAAACCAAGTCTAACGTAGCTTAAACTTAACGTTAGCTTTCTATCTAACACGACACATGCACGCACCTTTCTCTCTGGGTTTTTTTGTAGTGACGAATGAAGTTGGATGTTGTGGTGGTCGTGTCACTAATCTTTATGCTGCAGACCCTGCATACCGCTGTTCTCTTCTTATTACCGTCATCGACAAAATAATCCTTGAATCCAAACTTCTCTATTTTTGGAGTAACGCTAGCCACTGCCATGTTAATTGACACTCCTGCCTTCTTGTGGGTTGCCAGGTTTGCGCACATGGCGCTATAATCACCCAATCACGTTTTTCGAAAAAACAAAACATAATATCTCACTACAAAAACAAACGCAAATATTTAATTGTAAACACTCAAGTCCTTTCAAGTCATCTATCTCAAGCTAAGTCAAGTCTCAAGTCATGAATACCAAGTCAAAGTCAAGTTAAGTCTTTTATCAATGTTAGTCCAGCAAGTCTCAATTAAAAAAATATGCGACTCGAGTCATGTGACTCGAGTCCCCACCTCTGGTCATTAGTAAACACAACATATATAAGACAATAGTGTCTGATATCATGCTGTCACTGAATCACACACAAGGTTGATTTCCAATTCTCTTTAGAGGTTGCTGAAAGTCATTCTGGGAAATGTTAGAAAGCAAGTAGAACAGGAGAACTACATGAGGCCGGGAATTAGTTAAATTGAAACCACAAAATCTAAACATAATTTCTGGTCTCCAAACATAGCTAATTGGTAGAATTGGTAATCTTCCTCTGTGGTGTGTCCCTTCTGGTCACCTTCTCTTGCTCTGACATCTGACCTTCTCCCATGAGGATGCACCCCAATCACAGAAAAACAGGAAGAACATTGCATCTGACAGCAGGCGTTACGAGTGGCCTCATGGGAAATGTAGTGCTGGCAATCTAAAGTGGGGTATGAGTCACAATCTGTCTCCCTCACTCAGTCATTACCCAAGTGCTGCACATGCGTGTTTTTGTTTGTGCGTGTGCGTGTGCGTGTGTGTGTGTGTGTGTGTGTGTGTGTGTGTGTGTGTGTGTGTGTGTGTGTGTGTGTGTGTGTGTGTGTGTGTGTGTGTGTGTGTGTGTGTGTGTGTGTGTGTGTGTGTGTGTGTGTGTGTGTGTGTGTGTGTGTGTGTGTCAGTAAACTGTGATTGTATTTGGTGGTTATTTGTCCTACAGCTTTCTTACGGTTCAAATTTATTTCTGATGACATGGAAATTGTCAGTTGACCTTGCAAGGTAATGGAGAGTCTTAAGATGTCACTCTGTCTTGTGTGTCTGGGAAGTGCCGTCGGTGCTGGTAGCTGCTGATGTACACACACACAGAGGATGAACTTCTGCAATACTGAAACACACAAACACACACACACACACACACACACACACACACACACACACACACACACACACACACACACACACACACACACACACACACACACACACACACACACACACACACACACACACACACCTCAAGGCTGAGACTGTCATACTGTGTCTCTACTTGCCACCAGGTTTAGGTATTCCGGGCAACGCTCATAGGGTATATTGACATTCCTGTCTCATGGCTTGCTCCATTGTGCATTATTTGAGAACTAACCTCTGAGTATCTCTCTCTCTCTCACACACACACACACACACACACACACACACACACACACACACACACACACACACACACACACACACACACACACACACACACACACACACACACACACACACACACACGCGCATACACACACACACACACACACACACACACACACACACACACACACACACACACACACACACACACACACACACATACACATACATCCACATAATTTGTACTGTATGCAAACACTATTTAATAGACACATTGATGTGTGACCAGTTTATTCATTTGGGAATACAGTATGTAACTTAATCCTGGGGTCAATCTCTCGTTCAACCTATTTTACCTTTGTAGCAAGCTAACATGCACAATTACAATGCAGAGCAACATGATGATGGCAACTATCTGAGCTTAGCATGTTAGCATGCTTACATTTGATAACTTGATGATCCAGAAGTATGGTTGAATGCGTTTAGAAAATATTAGGGCAATTCATCCAATGTTTGGTTAGATATTTCCTTCTGGACCAACACATTTATTTAGATATATAATTAATAATATAATAACACATTTTTGTGATTGAGAATAATTTATTGCTGAGAAAGTCTCAAATTGCTCCCAGTTATACTCTCTATATTGTTTACTGTGCTGCATAACACTATGCTGTTCTGGCTCATTGAAGTTGAAGTGAACATATTTTTGAGTTACACAGTTTAACATTCAATTCAAGTCTTTTCAATTTCTAAGGTACAAACATGATGTTATGTTCGGCGGGATTGAATGGAGGAAAATATGTCTTTTGTAAAACTGCGAGAAAAAAAGCTGTTATAGAGATCTTAAAATATATTTAAACCCAAAAATGTTGGTTTAAATAGATATAAGCCTTCTTCTCTTCAAGACAACAGGGAATTGTTTTGGAAGCTGTTGCAACAATCAGGAAAAGAACAAGGTTTCAATTATCTTCTCAGGGTGCCAGCTGGTGTAGTAAACACATGCTTTACTAACCAAGGTAAATTCCCAGTGATACTGTCATAGCCTTTGTGAGGTGTGTCCAACATGAAACAAGGCCATTGGGACAGACCAAGCTATAAAACAACAGACAAAAACACTTTATTAAATAATGGTCCAGCATCTACGTATGTGTTTTTTTTTCTTCATACAGAACAGCAGTTGTGGCTCAGCTCAGCTTGTTCATCTCAGTGCTATGGGCTGCACAGTAATTATATATATGTTAGCTTAATACACACACATGCGCACACACACAGTCAGAAGCTGGAAGCAATGTAGCTTACTTGCATCATTCTGGTCTGTGATGTTGATTTTTTACGAGTGTCAGGAGAGTGATAACCTGCTGCTGTAGCTAACATTTCAGAACATCTCCAGCGGCAGCTCACACTGAGAAAATGTTTGGTCGTTTGGCGGAGAAATATCTTTGAGGCAGCATTCAGCTAAAACAACCAACGGTTTATTTATACAGACCATGGTGCTCTCTACACATCACACATTTTACAATCGTCGGTATCTCAGCTATTTTTAAGAAAATGTTGTGTTTTTACTAGCCGCTCAGGACAACCTTCCTTCGCTATGCAATACATGCTTTACATTACTACAGCTACACGTGTGGTGTTTTAACGAAAACAGATTCAATCAAGAACATTCACTTCTGGTTTAATCAAATTCTATCACATTTTCAAACTGTTAACTTCATGTGCTTCCATCCAAAAAAACGAATTGACCTACTGACTTTTTCCCATAAGAAAAATAAACAATTATTAAATGACAGCTCTGGAGAGATCAAGACATTTGAAGTTGAGACAAGAGATCTGGGGAATTATTTGTTTTTGTAACTTGGATGAAAATTCTGCCCAACACCTGCATTTGAACTAAAACCTTGCTATTTAAATCACAGTGTCACGCTTGTGCAGGTCTTCTCGCATCTGTGCAAGAAGTATTTAAAGTGTGAATTGATATATAATCATTGGATTATACAGCCTGAGTTCTGAGAGGGGTTTTAAATGGATGTTGTGATATAGTTTTGCTGCTGTTAAACACAGCCCCCATTTACTTCCATTCATCAAGACCCTCATATGTTTTCTTCAGCAAGTCACATCGGGTGAGTAATTGATATACAAATGGTCATTTTGTGGGTGAAGTATTCCTTTAGGCGATTCAGCATTGATCAGAACCCCAGAGAGCGGATCTCTTAGCTTTTTTATTAATAATTGATACAGTCCAGGAGAGCACTGGGGCGCTCATCTTTACTTAGCATATTAAGGCAGGAACCTTTCCTTCAAGGCTTAGAGGCAGAAGCCACTTATGGGAGGTTTGTGGCTACTGCTTTCGCATGCTGATGACATTTAGCTGAGCAAGGAGTCAAGGGACCTTATTTAGATGATGGAGACATTAAGACATGACTATAAGCTGGCGAACCAAAGTCGTAATATCAAACCCAATAACGTGGATAAGTAGAGTGAATCCCCACGAGGCATGCTTGTTTGCTCTATCATCATACATATTTGTCATCACTGCATCTTTTACTCACATCTGATGGAAAGGATATCTGCACACATAGATCTACAGTACGTATGTGTTTCACAGGAATACGCTCCAGGAAACAGGAACATATCACCTTCCCATTGACTGCTGTATATTATTTTTCCAAATTTGAGGGCAGCTTTTTATTAAAACATATCCTTCTTTCTGTTGTTCTGCCAAATAGTTTAAAATGAACATAGATGGAAAGTTTGCAGATACCTTCAATGATTTTTGTCTCTTTTTTAATAGGTCCAAGTTACCAATTTACATATTTAGCCATGGTAAAACATGTGACTGTGGAGTTTAATGAGAGGAGACGTGCAGCCTGCTGCTGTTTGTGCTCCAGCATGCTGCTCAGCAGGCCTGCAGCTCAGAGGCAGGCAGACAGCAGAGTGGGGAGCCAGGCCTGTACAGATGACACAATCTGTTCTGATGCCACAAAGCCGGCACTGGCAAACACCAGCGAGAAGACAGGCGAAACACATACTGGCATTTCTGTGTTATGTAACTGCTTGTACACTGGAGAACATTTAAGGCCACCCTGCACCTGAGGCAGCAGATGCACGTGTCTTGCAACTAAATGCTTTTAGGAGGCTCAATGAGCAGTGAAAGTGATGTGATGTGTCAAGTGAAAGCATGGTGTGATTGCTCCTGGCTCGATTCAGCACAACATACTTTTTATTACAGCCTTGAATGAGTTTCCCTTGTATCTTGGACATGTCCTTCACAAAACCACCCAGTATTTACTCTGACATTACAAAAATACGAATTAACCAAAGCAGATCATGACTTAACGCTGAAATAATCTAGACCGAGTGTGACCAGAAAGCAGGTATAGAATTGAATACCATACTACGTTCAAAATGTGGCAAAGCCGTTAAGATAGTTCAGGCTGCCCAACTACAGTAGATTCCTCTGCTGCAACTATATGCCATACTCCTCTTGCTGCAAGATTTACCCCAATGCATGGCTGCGGCCTTACTGCCGCGGGTACGTTTATTCAGCATTTGAAAAACCCCTCTCTCCATCGCAGCATTCCTCTATAGGCTCTGACTTCACCCTGAAGAGGAACATCATTTCATTGTTTCCCATTTATTGTGTGATAAGCTCAAGGTTTCTCGGACGACAAACATTAATGCTGTGCATATTCTACATTCACAAACACCTATCCCATGCGAGTTGGTGGACTGAAGTATGAACAATATTCTCTGAAGCGGGTGGCTGTGGCTCAGTGGATAGTGTGCTGGATTTTGAATCAGGGGATAGCAAGTTCGAGTCCCACTGCAGTCAGCATGTCGTTGTGGCCCTAGGCAAGACACTTCACCTCAAATGGCTCCTGTGGGGATTGTCCACAGTACTGAATGTAAAAGCGTCTAACAAATGACAAATGACAAGCAAAATGTAATTCAAAATAGTCACCAGATATGAAAAAGAGGTGACTGTTGACCTTTTTTTCATTCTTGCATACCACAGGGGTGAAATGCTGGTGAGAGAACTGCTGACGCTTCAAATATCTGGCCCGCAATGCACCATATTCTAAATGATATATTCAAAAAAGTATTGTTTCCAGTGTTGCTTTGGATTAACTTTTTTTTATGTAACCCTCAGAGATCTCAAGCAAAACAGGTATGAAGCAAAGGGAAAAAAATGCTAATGAAACAGTTCCGATGAATAACAAGTGAGTAGTAAGTGATACAGAGCAGCAGATGGTTAAAAATAGTAACCTGGATATCAACTCTGTGTTTAAATCTATTCAAAATGATTTCAGTATGTTAGACAATGACTACTCACTCCTTGTATGAGTTAACCGTGTCACCCTAAGCACAATGTCCCTTGTTGATGGGATGCAGCAGATTACTCAGACCACAGCCACTGCCCACATAACAGACTCATCACTAAGAAAACAGCAGAGCAGGAATCATTGAGCTCCCCCATATCACTACACAACTCCTCACACATCCTGCTCTGACACTGACATGGCCTGGTGTGTGTTTTAACATGTGTGCATTAGCATGTTCAGTCTGTTTATTCATGTATGTGCATGCGCACGTGTATGTACACCCTTATGCGGGGGAGGAAGAGGAGGTGTCAAGCACAGTGGTGTCCAGGAAAATATTGTTCTGTTCTTGTAGATGTGTGTGGGAGGACGCTGTGGAGTGGGGTCATTTGGGACTGTGGATTCTCAGGGAATTAAGGAATGACTTACTCTGTTTTCAATTTAAATGCTAATGTTGGGAATGTGAGCAGCTAGAAGAGCAGAGGCACCAGGAGTAGAGAGGGAAGTGTGCTGTGTACAGTATGTGTGGACATAGATGTTTAGAGACCTGACTATATTACTCTAGATTGGTTGTTGTTGGTAAGATCTCCAAGGGCAGGACCTGGTGGGATCATTACAGCTACCTGAGAGCAACCTGAAGAAGGTCAGCTGAATCTTTGTGCCAACAACAGCCTGTGTTGCTTTGTTACATATTCAAGCTGTTGATTACTGGTAATCCATAATGTCTCTGTAACTCTGTTAGCTACATGAAGCCGGTGCAGTGGAAGACAAGGCACATGTACGCTCTTTCTAAAAATCTGCCCGCTTTCATAAATTCCCCGGAGTAACTCTTACGGACTCATCTACATAATGGAATAGAACCGACTCATTGGACATTGTGACTCTGCAGAAATATTCTCAAAATATTCAATTTCATAAAACACATTGTCATGGTTCAGCAAGCTGTGTCTCCTTACTCAGATTGTACTCTGCCGGATATAATATATCATACTTATGCCTCCTTTTATTGGTAGGATTGTACGGAGCAGCAAATTATAGGCAGCGAATGAGCAAAAACACACTAGAGAACATAAAATAGGTGGCAAAATTGTGAGTGAAATTCAAACCAAATCTGGGAAACAAGGGTATAGTTATAGTCAAGGTCAGAAAAACGCAACGGTATGTGCAAGTATCGCTCAGGGAAAACTGAATATTATATATTGTATACCAACAGGTTTATCTCGCTGGGATTATTTGGAATACAGTGAATAGTCAAAACAACATTGTGCTAAAGTTGTATTGAGCACCTAAATAAAACATTGAAGGTAAAAAAAAAACTGCTTTCATTTAAATAATTGATCAGTATGTATTTATAACAAGCCACATTCATTGCTTTACTATGATGTGTCAAGGTCAAGAATACAAAGGCAGCAGAAGACCTCCTCCCCCTCACACAAACAAGAATCTAAGCATGTGTTTAACTCAGGTGGATTTGGGGACTTTTCTAGATGTTTTCAGAATCATTTATTCATCCCTCATTTCTTCCAAAATAGCTTGTCTTATTATTTGAAAACCTTGGTATCGTGACTTGCCATTTTTACATTTTAAGACGTTTGTTTATTCTAACAAATGTTGTCAGAAAAAATGCTTGCAGTGATAGACTAACCAGCAAGTAAGGCTATAGGTAGGCCTGGCATTAACTTCGTATTTCACACTGCAGTCCTTCCACTCAGGAACCTTGCAAGGGTAACGTCTTTGCATCCCGTGCTTAGCACCGTCGGAGACAATTGTGATTGGTTTAAAGAAATACAAACAAGCCAGCAAGTCAGACCTGTCGCCAGCAAAGTAGAAAAAAGAAAACTACAGTGTCTTCCTTAAAAATTAAAGTATGTTCTATATTCAGACCCATATTTAAAGATTCATGTCTTCAATTGAGATGAATGGGCTTAGGGCTGCGAGACACAGACACGATGAGTCAGACATTATTTAGATATGATCTAATGCTTGCTTTTCATGGGATGTGTTAACAATAATAAAAAATTAAGAGGGAGCGCATTGTCCTTTACTGCTAGTCCTGACATGAACAAGGTCACATGACATGACCCGGATCCTACTACAGCTCGGCACTAAACCCTATTCTCAGAAGATGTATGTGAAAGGGCCCTGAACTCTGACGTCCAGCTGAGCAGATCGTGACCGTCGGGGAGATACAGGCTATTGAAATGAGGTTTTATTTCAGTGCACAGAAAAGAGTGTTGCACTTTCATCACATCAGACAGTTGGTGAGAATGTTCCTCATTAAGCAAGCCCTCTATGAGTGGGTGACAGTGATCAGTGCTGAAGAGGACACATATACTTGATGAGGCTGAAGTGTAGAATTAGCCTTTGTTACATGGAGCTGGTGTTTGGAAGTGGAGCAGAGTGCACCAAGAGTTCCTGTGTTCTCTCCTCCTCACAATAGAGGCAGCAGAGTGGAAAATCTCTGGATTATGAAGAGCCCGACCTGGTGAAATACACACATATACGCACACCACACACATGGTATACTCACACCATTTATGTAAAACTCTCTGCACCTGCACTTTACACGCAACATAGTGATCATACTGTACAGTAGGTACTGCAGGTATTGCAGTGTTACTATTAAAGGAAACTGCTGCTGCCCCAAAACACCTCCCCTCCCTTCTGCTCTCTTCTCATCCTCTCATATATCAACTCCCCTAAGCAGTGGTGAGCTGGGCCCCCAGGCTCGCTATCTCCCAGCCAATGAAGCGATGAGATGGTCTATGCTGTTATCAAAGCTCAATGGAATTATAGCCCTGTTCTTGCCTCAGATAAATATTGGATGTGACGAAGGGAGGCCTTGAAACACAGCAGTGAACCTTTCTCTATACCACAGTTGCCCATCATCTCAGTTTGTCCCTAAATGTAAATACGTAATTCAGTATGTTACAAGCCATACCGTGGTGTGAATCGATAATGTGATATGACATTTAAGGTGGTTTGAGTAGGCCCTTGAGTTGTACTAAGCCTGCAGGTATTGGGACGCAGCCATGTTCTTGGACAACCTCTATGGGATATATAGCTTTGATTAATGGACCTGTCATTGCTTGGCTCTAAACATGCATTATGGATCCACATTCAACTGAGGAACACACAATATTTTGTACTCAAGCATTTGTGTTTATTATTTTTTTCAATTATGAATCAACACAGGTTACTGGTTCTATATACGGCAGTAAGAAAATCAATATTGCTGCAAACAATGTTTTGTACAGTAATACTGCAGTAATGGCATCCTGGGCAGAGGATGAAGTGACCTACCCTCTGCCTGTGTTGTTATCCAAGCATTTCTCTGCTTAGTTCACGTAGTGTATGCATGTAGGTACACAGCCAGTTAATGGTCGCAGATCTGCAAGGGCACCCATATATCTGGCCCATTAATTACTCATTCCTGACCCGGTGTTGGAAACGTAAAAAACAACATCCAGTTCCCCCAAGGTTAACACTGTAGGTCTGTCAGCACTTTTGGAGTTGTTTGCACTGGTAGCACTGTTAGCTCTGTTTGCACTGTTAGCACTGTTAGCTGCATGCTCAGCCTGAAGTAAATGAGTGAAGGGTTTAGGATTGCATTATGAGCATTTTCAGAGCTGCTAATATTACCTGTTTGTCAATCATATTAATTTCCTAAGTGTGACAGGCCTACCATGAAGTCACAGTTGCTCAGCCGTAATTGGACAATCATTATTTTGTCTGTACATTTGGAAATGCTTTTCATTCATAGCTGTTGTTGTTCTCAGAGTGTTCTTATTAGAATGCTGCTGTCTACATACAGTAGGTTGACATTGTATGGTGGTCATGGATTCACATTAAATAGACATTATAGGTGCATATTTCTAAGGCCTTGAATGCTTAACTCAATTCTGGTAATATTCTCCAAGCTATCATTATAATTCAGTGTAAATGTGATGCTTTTTCTCCCTGTAGTAGGCCTAGCAGCAGTGTGGGGGCTGCTCTGTTCTGCTCTCCTCTGCTTTCACATCTCTCCTCCTCTCCTTGATACAGAGCTTCAGCTTATTCTGGAAGCAGCAATCAGATTAATAAGTAAACAAGCTGCTAATTGTCCTCAATGAAATATTCAAATGATACGGCTGTTTACTAAAGGGACACTCATCCTGAAATTTCAAGCATTAACCACCCATGAATATGTGACATGTCATTACAAGTAACATCTCTCTCTGCCTGCCTCTGTCTCTCTTACCTCAATCCACCCTTAGAGCACTGTCAGTGAATAGCATACTTTAGCTTCAGTTGTGGTGTATTTTAAGAATATTGTACCGCAGACTTCCAATTGACTTGATACCTGATCAAATATATGTACATACCAAGTGTGCTTTGCAAAATATAGTGTCGTTCCACAGAAACATCTACTGTATGAGCCCCTGCATGCATCAGATCTCTGTCATTCCTTTCATCTCACAGTTTATATTTGTATGAGCTCCGATGTATGCTCGTATAGCTCTGTGATCTTGCTTTCTGTCTAAGCGCAGCATTGCAGAGCACAAGCTGCATACTAAGCCAATCATTAAGACATAAATGAGAACATCAGAATCTATCTGCAGTCTCGCACACAGCAGTCCCGAGAGAGAGAGAGAGAGAGAGGCAGAGGGAGAGAGGGAGGTGGGGGAGGGCTGACCAATTTATCTTCAGTCTCTCTTTCCTCCTCTTCTAATGTTTGCATCTCTCCATTTCTCCCTTGCTTTCCCACTTTGTTTCTTTCTCTCACTGAAGGAAGCACATGTGTGGAATGTGGCCTGGTTGAAAAGATCAGACTCAGACTTTCCGCCTGTAGTTTTTAGCCTAATTGGGGGCAAGCAAACGCCGATGTCTCAGGCTTGGCCCAGACGATGTGACCCCGTCACATTCTACCATTCCTTTCTCATTTTGTTCTGAACTTCAAACATTTGCCAATCCTGGCCCACTTTCCCGTCCATATGTGAGATAAAAAAAGATAACATCAGAGAGAACATGAAAAGATGGAGAGCTATGATAGACAGGAAGTTGGATATAAATGACAGAGAATAAAGCAACCTGTGTGCTGCAGTGCTGTTGCTAGAAAGACTCATAAATGTAGTCTCTGTGTACGCATGTCAATGTGTCAATAGATGTGTTTTGGAGAAGGAGAAATGTGTGAAAAAGGAGAGATCAGTGATATTTTAGCAGATGCCACACTGTAACCAGGGAAACGGGTAAAGATGTTACTAAGAAGGAAGGTGGGCAGAGTGACAGGAGAATAAATGCTGAGGGATTTAAGGGGGTCGTGACTCAGGTTAATGATTCATTGAGGTCAAAATACGTAGGCAATATTGACCCCTGTGGTTCTATGGAAACCCTGTACCACTGGGAGTGATTCCCAAAGGGACCATTGCAACTTCCTCTGTGGGAATGGAAAGCTTATATGGATTAGTGCAAAGCTCCGGGTTATATGATGGTTCAAACTGCAGCTGCAGAACAGAGAGCTTCAGTTCACTGCAGTGACGTGTTCCACATTGTGTTGTGCATGCATCTGTGTGTACGTGCATATGGTATCTGTGCACACACAATTAATATGGAGAAATTCTTTCTAGTGTGCTCTTTCTATGTGGAAAATGTATATTAGAAATAAATCTTTTCAGAAGCATTGCTCACAAAGAATGTATATTTCTTGTTATTTACTTGCATGAGTTTTATACACTTTTCGAATACTGCATGGTTCAAGTGTCTTTCCACTGCTTTAAAGACAGAACTGCTCAATATTCCAACTTTAGGCTGGCCAGCAACATTTATCCTAAACTCAACCATGTCCTGATCAGCATATATATATATATATATCAGTTGTTACAATCAAATCAGAGATACAGAGTTCCACAATGTCATAAGGTAAGCCTAAAGCACCCTTTTGTGTATCAGTCAGTCCTAACATTTAAAATTAAACACAGGTCAGATCTACAGTACATTGAAATATCTTAAATATATTGTCTTGTCGCTTGTTATGTTATGTTCAATGTACTCCTGCATTTGTCCTTATTTATTGTCTTAAACATTTGTCTTCGTTACTGTTGTGAATGGAAAAACAGTTCCAAATAACGTTGAGTTTTTATGAAAAAGTATTGCTGGCAGGACACATTAATCAGTGTGGATACAAGATTAAATATTTGTTTATGCCAATATCCCAATTCATCACCCTATTGCCTGCTTTTGTCATGATTTTGCAGCATAAATATGCTATATCCTTTTCATTCAGAGCCAATAGGCACAACCACAATGTACTGTAGCCTACACAGTGCACATTAGTTGCATATCATCTGATATGAAGGGTGGCATCGATAGCTATCAAATGACATGGTACATTCCTGGTTAATTCGATTTTTTGTTATCACCACCTCTAATTAAGGTCCTCATTTAGGGTCATATTATTACCTCAACTCAACAGTACCTTCATCACATTTAAGTTTAATTTCGGTTCCACCTTTATGCGCTTTTCTGCATGGTAACTACTAGCATAAATTAGACATTTAAAAAAAGACTTTTCATTGATTCTGTAGTTTCTGTTTGAGACCATCACAAATGGCATTGCCCATGTAAAAACACATATATTTACATTTGCACAATCTCACTGGGACGATATTTTCACTGGCTATATCAATTAATTTGCAAGTGCATGGATCACATTGATGGTTGGTAAGATGTCAGCTTGAATTACGGTTTAACTTTATGAAATTGGTGGAATTGTTGTTGAAAGCAGCAATGAGTTTAAAGAAACAGCAGCTAGTAATATTGCATTATTTGATTCACTGATAACACTACAGTATATTTGATCCATTATTTACAGTAATTTTCTACTTTTTCAATTGGATCAGCGTTTACTGTAATTTATCATTTTGTGACCTCCAACCAAGTCTGAAGACACATGAAGGGTTTATTAAACCTCCAAAGGTGTAAGCGTTACTTCAACTGCTGTTTTTTGTTGTTGTGCTGAAATAAACTCATATTTGACCGATTCTAAAAAGAGGGATTACTGTAAAGGAAAAGGAACTGTGTGACGTTAGACATGACCAACATCACACACAAACACTCACACAATGCTGCAAAGTACAGGTAAATAAACAACCTTTACTTTGTGTTTTTTTGTCTCAAAGTAAAATATATTTTCATTATAAAAAAGTCTCAGATATTATTTAAAATGTAAGTAAGTCCAATGCGACACTATAGAAACATCAGCCACAACCTTAAAAACGACCACAGTTATTCATCAAAAACCCTTCTAAATGAAAACATCCGTAACACAGTTTTAACATGAACCAGACATTGTAAACTTTGGAAACTATAGACTTAATTGCAGTAAGGTTGTTTATGCATTTGATTGTAAGAATGTATGAATTAGCCTATACATTGGTAATTTAGTGTTGGCAGGATGGATTCTACAATGTATGTGTGTGTGTGTGTGTGTGTGTGTGTGTGTGTGTGTGTGTGTGTGTGTGTGTGTGTGTGTGTGTGTGTGTGTGTGTGTGTGTGTGTGTGTGTGTGTGTGTGTGTGTGTGTGTGTGTGTGTGTGTGTGTGTGTGTGTGTGTGTGTGTGTGTGTGTGTGTGTGTGTGTGTGTGTGTTAGTGAAGTATTTAAGCAGCTCGTCGTCGGGTTCACAGCCAGCTTGTTGCTGGACTTGCCCGGACAAGACCTCCATTATCGAAACCTCCTCAGCTCTGGTGGCTGCTCATCTGATAATTAAACAGTTGATAGTGCTGATGTTCGGCTGTGTTCCAAGATATTGGGCATGCGTGTGTGCATGTGTGTGTATATGAGTGTTTGTATGTACTTGTGGTGTAGTAAGGATGTTCACAGACATCAATAATTGTTTGTGTATCTCACATGTTGAAAGCACCTTATTTGTGTTCATGTTTAACTAAAGTAATCTAATTTGGTTGCTCACACTCAGTGATTATTACAGGACTTTATGCACTTCTGAGTCTTTCAAACACAGTAAAGGGCAAAACAATTTAGAGGTTGTTTCTAGGGCAGAGGGTTACACTTGAATGCAGCATAGCAGTTAGGGCGGATTCAATGAATAATCATTGTAATACCTTTGTATAGCTAAATGTGTCTTCGATTTTTTTTTCTTTATAATAATCTCCAAAAATGTATGGACTCATGCGACAATGTGGAAGATATGCTGCCACAAAAAGGACACTGCATGCAATTAATGCATGACCTTGGACTCACAAGGTCCTATCCTTACAGTAAGCAACACTTTTGTTGAAAGGGATTGACAGTTTGGTCGGAAACTGTAAAATCAAATAACTGAAGCAGAGATGCACTTCAGTGGCAATCTTTCCAGGATTCATTCTCCTTTATCTCTGACTTAATCTCTCATGATTTAGCCGAATGATATAACTCTTTTTATAAAGATGTGAACAGCCAAACATATCTTAATTGAAGTGCTGAGGAAAGGTTTTTGTGTATGTGAATGCACACATATGCTGCATACTTTATGCACTGACCAATTTAGGATATCAATCAATCAATCAATCAATCAATCAATCAATCAATCAATCAACATCTTTATTAATCCCGCAAGGGGCAATTGGTTATGAGCAGCAGTTTATGTCATGTACACAGGCAGGAACATACAGGAAGAAAACACACATACACCCGGGAGAACAGATGTGGATCATTCCAATTTACACTATAAATAGTTCATAGCATCACAATAATAAATAAATAAATAATCAAGTTAAAAGTCTTTCAAGAATTTAAAAGTTTGAGTGCAGAAGGGATGAATGATTTTGAAAAGCGATTAGTCTTTAGAGCAGGTATGCATATCTTCGCCCTGATGGCAACGGATGGAATTCATGTGAAAGAACATGACCCGGAGAGGCCAGAATGCTCTCTGCTTTCCGCAGAATCTGTTGGTTACAGAAGGAATTTAAGTCTCTCTCTGTCTCTGTTTAAGTCTCTCTGCTTCACCGATGATCTTAGAGCAGGTTTTAACAATGCTGTTCAGGCTGTTCCTGTCTTTCAGTGTAAGGCTATGGAACCAGCAGATAAAAGATAAACAAATAAGGCTCTCAATGAATGCTTGATAAAAACGACAAAGAATGAAGGGCCTTACAGAAAGAGTTCAGTTTGCGAAGAAGGTGCATTCTCTGTTGACCCCGCTTCACAATACACTCAGTATTCACATCAAATTTGAGGTGGTCATCGAAAATGGTGCCCAAGTATTTGTAAGATGGGACAATTTCTACCTTGTCATTGTGAATGATGCACTCCTTAGCAACATCCTTGTGACGTCTAAAATCAATTATCAATTCCTGGGTTTTAGAGACATTTAAATCCAGAAAACTGTCATCACACCAGGAAATCAGTAAGAGCACACTCGTGGCCTGATTCTGAGCCGCTAAGGAGGGACAAGAGGGCGGTATCATCAGAGAATTTAACCAGGTGTTGTCTTGAATGCTCCTGCATATATTGATAATATTGCGATAAAAAGTCCACGGTATGATATTTATCGCGATATTGAAAAATAAAGAAAACAAATGTGTATTTTTTATTTATTTTTACTTGAATTTTGTTTTCTTTATTAAATAATACATCGGATTTTAACCGCATTTTAGTAGGATAGTAGTATTTTAAATTATCAACAACATTATAATCAGACCCTGCAATAGAATAAATCAAATTTCACTTTAGTTTTTCAAGTAACTCTAACTCACTAACTCACTCACTGAACATCATCAAGGTTATCTCTTAGGAATATGAGCATGTCCACATTTCCAGGTAGAAGCTGGGATGTTTGGGCGTTTACAATATCCCCTGCTGTGGAAAAAACACTCTTGCTTGGTACTGATGTTGGGACAGAGAGATATGCTTTGGCCATGGGTGACAGCAGTGGGTAAAACTGTGCATTTTTCTCTCCACCACTTCAAAAACAATACAGTTTTTGCCAAGAAGGTGAGGCTTATTGACAGGGCGAGATATAAATATACTGTTGGTACTTGTCAATGTCTCTAGGTATGTACATGTAGCCCTGTAAATACGATATACTTTTGTGTTATCTGTTGTTTTATGTTCATGTTGTAACCTACTTGCTGCCATGTTGGACAGGTCTCCCTTGAAAAAGAGATTGATGATCTCAATGGGACCATCTGGTTAAATAAAGGTTTAAAAAAAGATATTTAAAAATAAATAAATAATAATAATTAAAAGAAATTAAAAAAAATTGCGTTAGATTTTGTCAGTCTCACGACAGCATTGAGACATTTATTTACCGCGATATCGCGATTTTCGATATATCGTTACATCCCTAGTGTACATTATAACAAGTAGGGGTGAAAGAACGGATCATTGAGCCGAGCCCGTGGAAGTGATGAAAGAGTCAGAGAGGCGTCCATTGACAGATACCTTCTGCTCTCTATTAGTTAGAAAGTTTAAAATCCATAGTTGATGTGGCAGCTTAAAATGACATAATAAGCTCTCCACCAGGAGATGCGGCTGCATTGGGTTAAATGCTGAAGAAAAGTCAGCAAACAACAGCCAAGCATGGGCTTGTGGCTTTTCAAGGTGTTTGTGGAGGGCAGTATAAAAAGCATTGCATCATCTACGCCTCTCCCTGCCTGATACGCACATTGTAGTGGATCAAGTTCACCACCTACTACTGACATGACAGGGCCTTTAACAATTTTCTCAAACATTTTCATTACCAATGACGTTAAAGCCACCGGTCTGAAGTCATTGAGGACTTTAGGATGAGGTTTCTTAGGGATGGGAATTACAGTTGAGGATTTCCACATATCAGGAATTTGGCTATTCTCAAGTGACAATTGGAAGATATGCTGGAAAACACCACAGAGTTTGCTAGCACAATACTGGACTATATGCCCACAAATATTGTCTGGACCTGGGGCCTTCCTAATATGGGCTCAATTTCAAGGGATCTGATACCCAGGGCCGGCCAGTAGCACTGACGATGTTCGCCTAGGGCGCCAGATCTGGGGAGGCGCTGCGCTGGTAGTTCTGGAAGGGAAAAAAACTAGGGCCGGGACTTTAACGCGTTAATTAAGATTAATTAATTACACAAAAATTAACGCGTTAAAAAAATTAACGCATTTTAATCGCACTTATTTTTGCACCGCGGAACGTTTCTCACTGGATGAGTTTCAGGAGTACCGATTATACTGGAGCACCAACTAACGTTCATGACTTCAAACAACAACAAACCACAGTGAACAATAGTCAAACATGAACGAAGAAGCTGATGAGACTGCTTTGGTTGGCCCCGTGGATGGGACATTTTGTTTTAAAAAACGGACAGATGGAAGCATCGATAAGAGCACGGTTGTTTGCAAATTATGCAAAAAGGAATTTGCATATCACCGCAGCACATCAAGCCTCAAGTATCACCTCAATGCAAAACCTATAGCAGCTAGCGTGGAAGCTAGCGTGGAAGCTAGCGTGGACGTTAGCCCGACTCGGAGTACAAGGACCCACACCCAATTCGCGTTGATCAAACAGTGGCCTATGCAACAGAGAGATTTTATTTTTCATCAGGATATTGGAAGAATAGGAGGGATTGAGGTCAATCACTGGCACTTTTTTATTTTATTTTAAATGGTACAGTACATTTTATGTTGAACTATTTATTATGTTGTTGGTGCAACTGGCACTTTATGTTGAACTGTTTATTGTTTTGGCCAAGGTTATTGAGAGAGTTGGACTGAAATGTATTAGATTTTTTAAATCAACTGTTGGTAAATCAACAAAGTCTGTTATGGCCTCTGAAGCAACAGAGAGATGTTTTCTAATAGTCAGGGTTTCCAATGTTCTGAATGTACTTGAAAGTATTTGGTTATACTTAAAAAACAAAGTGTTATAGTTTACAGAAGGTCTACCTACCTATAGGCTACCTGAATCTCTGAAATGTACTATATTCCTAAATATGCTATTGCTACACTTTATGGCAAAAATTGCACTTTTCTGTTGGTCTTGGTTAAGTACCTCCTTGAAAAAAATAAACAATGTTTTGTTGCTTAAGCTTATGTATTCAGTCATTATTCAATGGTATACTAAAATCCATGTGAAAAAAATTGCTTCTCACTGTTCTCAGGTCAAATATTTATATGTGATTAAAAATGCGATTAATTAATTACAAAGCCTCTAATTAATTAGATTAATTTTTTTAATCGAGTCCCGGCCCTAAAAAAAACATTTTTGACCGTTGGTGCGCATCCTAATTTCCGGCCTTGATGTAACAATATTCATAATTAAGTAAATGTAACACCCTTTTCACCCCGGTTACACTTTTCATTTGCCCTGTACGATGGGCGCTGTAAGTGATGAAAATGGGGAATGTTGGCTTATCTGGCGCACAGCCAAAATGCGAGTGAGCGAGGGAGAGAGGGAGTGTGCATCGGTACCGGCGCTGTTGTTATTAGAATCTGGTGCTAGCTGCTTAAACGGATATAAGAAGAAGATGTTTCTACAATAATGTGGAGGGAGAGTCCTCTCCAGTCAGACTGAGAGGCTGATAACTACAGCTCAGTGAGGTAAAGGACTGAGTGTTTAGATAGTTCACTTTAGTCTAAGTTATCTCAGTGGGTCTCAAACGGTTTGGTCACAATTTATGTAAACACGTAATTATTTCCAAGGCACTCCTTTATAATTATTGGGATAAACAGGTTGAAATGATTCCTATGTATACTATAGGACAGTAAACCAAAAACATCATTTAAAACTGGAGAGATAAAAAAATATGCATAAATAAATAAATGTTGAACAACAAAAATACGTTACATTTATTTATTATTGGCTATGCTTATGTTCACATACTTATTTGATTATTAAAATGTAAATCAATCTTTTTCATATGGGTGTTTTAGAGTTGTACCCCTAGATCTAGTAGTAATTTGGCTCAAAGTGCACCAAATTGAAGCATTTTACTTAAAAATGTTCAAACATTTCTTCCTGGGGGGGCATACCCCCGGACCCCCCTAGAAGATGTGACGTCCACCCCCCAATCTATTGCGTATTCCTTGGATACTATTGATCTTTATATCTTCTATTGTATGATTCTCTGACTGGTGCGGCGCCAGCTAAAATCTCGCCTAGGGCTGCAAATTGTCTAGAGCCGGCCCTGCCAGGGCCTGACATGGCTGACCTGGCTCGGTCAGTGGCAACTGTCCCTAATCGTCCGTCTGTAACTCTCTCTCTCTGTTTTAAATGTTTTTTCCCGTGAAAGAGAGTGAAAGGTAGATAGAGAACTGGCACAGCAAAGCTAAAAAGAGTGTCTGAAGGTGAGTGTGTATATATGTTATGTCTCTGCAGGCAACCTTGCGCAAGCCCCCCATTCAAGGCCATTTTTCATCCAACTGCTGCAGTACACACTGCAGAGGGAGACATGGGGGGGGGGGGGTGAGTGAGGTGGTGTAAGTGGGGGGGGGGGGGGGGGGGGGGGGAGTTATGCATAGCAGCAGGAGAGATAGCAGAAAAGGGATTTTCCTCTGATACTTATGGTGAACAGTTGTCTTTCGCTGGGATTACCTGCAGTATTTAACAGGTTTGCGTGGATGGGGATGCAGGAATGAGAGCCTCAGGGGGAGTTTATAGCTGAGCTGCAGGTAAAGACTCCTGCAGACAAGCATGGACCAGCAGAGCTAACAGCAGGCTGTATGACTGCAGTGGGTGTTGATTCATCACTCTCACTAACAGTAGGCCCGTCTTGCTGATAATTATCTTTGTCAAATTAATTATCATAGTGTGTCAGCAGGACAGTGTCGATGAATTACATCCAGATAACCTCCATTAATCAACAAAACGAGTTTTAGGGCAAATGTTTTGTGCATATGGATGTGCTCCCTGTAGAAAATGTTCTTCTCGGCTTCATCCATCTCCATCCTGGCATGCATCATTTCTCTGACACTCTCTTTGTCTCTGCCATCTGTATTCTGTATTAGAGGAGTTTTAGGGTTTAGACTTCCAGAGTAACAGGAGCACAACAATGTGAACGTATTCTTGGCTGGTTCACAGCAAACCCAATGAGTTTCCCCTCTGGCCAATGCTCTTTCAAAATGGATAAGGGGTCAAACTGATTCTGTTTGTATCTCTGTTATTTTACCTTTAACTGCAGGGGGAATTCACTGTGTTTGATAGTAAGGTCATGTTTTAGTATTAAACTTACTTCCTATTTGATCTGCTCTCGGTTTCCCTGTTACATTTTCGCTGTGGCATTTTGCTGTTATCACCCACTTCAGACTTTACGTATTCTTGTATCGTTCCTTACCATTTAAAGAAATGGGTTGGGAGAATTTCAAGAAAGGAGAAACAAGGATAAAATTTGCAGATAGAGTAGGCATCATTTAACTTTTTGCCAAGCTTAATTTGTTATGTAAACCTGCTGGTGGAGCTACATGAAAAGGCTTAAAAAAAAAAGAATCATTCCAATTCATCTCTGGGAACCATGATATATCCGGACGAAATATCTTGCCGATCTATAAGACCTTGAGCCTTGCCAAAATGTGAGTTTAGTTGTCAATAGGGCCCAAATTAGTCAAGTGTAAACTGTGCTTATTGGTGCCTGAATCAGAACCACTTGTCTTCCTTATACTGTACTGTCATCCCTTTAGATCAAAGTAACAGTAAAAACACATCACCACTCAAACCCACACTATTTTTACATTACATATTATTGTTATATTACATATTTAATGTTTATAAATGTTGAGAGCTAGCTAGGTGATAACTTCATCAACTGGTCCCGACTGAATGACATCCTGACTCTGAAACAGATCTTCTCGGAGGCTCACACCTGAACCCCCCGACACTCTTGTCGGCAGTGAACAACTCCTTCCTCATTATTAATTCACACATGCCATGACCGTATCTTTCATTCATTCATTTTTCATGTATCCCTGCTGCTATTGACATTCAGCGCTCATAATGCTTGTTGTATTTTTCCTTTTTTTCCTGAGCATCCCACTACATGATTTCTACATTAAACATGACCTCTCAAACGTCGCAGGAAAACACTTGAGTGAACTTGGCCATGTCTTTAAACTGAGGTTATTCTATGTTTACAAACTCTTCCCCTTCTGTCTCTTTATTTGTTTGGACATATTCTGCTTTTAATAACCTCACTCAATATAATAATGTATGCCCTTGGCGTGTGGTAATTACATTAGCATGGCTTTTGTTTCCAAAATAAGCAGCCCATATTAAAAGATACAAAGTGGTGTTTAGCTGTTCACGACCGCTTGTGTGCGTGCAAACGTTTTTGTTAAGCATGTGCCACAAACAGCGGGTGGGTCATAATGAAAACCAGCCCTCATGTTTCCACACAGTCATCCAAATATAACATGAATGTAATTGAATAGTTGCCTCTCAGGGAGTTGCATGAGTGCTTTCTGCGCCACTTCTCTTTTAATCAATGAATTGTGTGTGTAGAGTCGACGTGCCGGCAGCTTTGCTCGCCTTTTGTTTTACTAAAACAATCTCATTTGGTTTTCTAACCACCTTGGCTAAACCTGCCTTTTTATTTCAGTGTTTCTCCTGTTTAGATTACATTTTCCCTTAACCCTTTTGTTTTGTTCGAAAGCTGTTACCGTTCATGGTGTTCGCGGATCAATTTCGACCCATGATTTATTTCAGTCCAAAACACACAACAAATTACTATCATCCAATATTGTTTTCAGCACATCATAACTAACTTATAATGCATTCATAACCGTACAATCCTGTTGTTATTTTATTTTATGGCCCTAAAAGACATTGCACCACATATTGCACACGTGCATGTGTGTGTTCAGGTTCAAGTGTTAGTGAACATATTCTTTGAGAAACGTTGAGTTCCCGTCAGGGGAGGGGGGCAGAGGGATGGGGTGCATGTTGCAAAAAAATATTGTTACAGTGGATGGAGGGGATGGGGGTGGGGTGTCTAAAGTCAAAGATGAATCTTGATTGGGCCAAATTTGACCCCAAGTGACCCAAAACAATTCTGCTGGGTCTTCACAGACCCGAACACCAAATGATACACTTTTAGAGACCTTCAGCCTTGGCTAAAATTATCAAAATCAGTTTTGTTGTGTTTATATATATATATTATATATATTTTATATATTTTATATATATTATTTGTGGAGGAAATCATGAAGCCTTGTTCCGATAAAAAAAACTAGAGCGTAGTTATTATATAATTTGAACTTGAAAAGGGTCATGCGATAGCCGAACACAACATAAGGGTTAATAACTGCTGTTGACACCGTTGGTATACGCTTGCCAGGCACTGACTCCTGAGACTAGTCAATATACACACATGCATGTTTTCACTTTACATAAAAAGGAAATGCACAGCACAGCCAATTAAATGTTATTTGTTTACGTTAGCAGGGGAGTTTGGGTAGCATTGAATTGATTAATGCACATGAGACCCATGGTTTGATTTGTGTTTGAGTTAACGCTTGGTTACATTCATTGACTTACAGGTGTTTAGCCATGCACACTCATTTGTTTACATATGTGAATGTTTTTTTTTCCAGATTATATTTAGTGTAACCTTTGTGATTTGACCCTTGTAGTGTAATTCCCATGGGGCATTGCTGCTGCTGCTGCTGTAGGATTTAAAGTGATAGTTTACATGCTGGCTCCTACTAAAGCACAACCTCTATTTGACCCCTTTCATCTTGGACGGCCTTACTGTCACTGCTTGAATGGACTACTCATTTCATCCAGCACTGTGGAGAGCATACAGAATGATCGGTGGATGAGAAATTACATGTCATTCAGTGGACAGTATGTAGTGCATAGTGTCCATTAATTTATTTCAATAAAACTAATTCAAACTTGCATTGTATATCTTTTTTAACGAGTATTTACAATAGTCAAAGACGCCGAAAGTTTTCAAGCTCATTCAAACATTAAAGATGCATTTGTTTTACCAGTGCTTGTTGACTATAATTAGTAATTACGTTTTTTTTTTTGCAGCTGAAGACCTAACAGCATTTGGAGTATGAAGATAAAATTAGAATGATTATTCAGGTTAAACAAAAAAGAAACTGTGTATTTTCCTGGTAAGATGAGTTAAAAGCAGAGACGATGAGGCTTTACTTGACTCTGCATATTTTTTATAATTTCCTGACACAATCTTAAAAGTATGCTAATACCAACTTTGAGAGCTTAACAAATGTTGTAAACTCAAATTACTTTTAAATGTAAGAAAAATCTAGCCTTAGAGCCACTATTAAAGATATATCCAAAGACAAGTCAGTAGCAATGTAACTAGGAGCATGGTGAATGCTTTCTTCCATAAAGGGCTGTCAACTCTGGAACACATAACTCACAAAAAGAAATCCAGATACAGCAAAAGTTAAATAATGGCTAAAAGCAAACGAGAGAGAGGTTTAGCTTCCTGTACCTTGAATTGTTAACGTGTCTTTGTAAGAGTTTTGGTGTATACCCTGTTGCTGTGTGTATTATGATATCACTGTGTATTGTGCTCTTATGCTACTAACAGCTGTGTATTTTAATAACACTGCAAGTAAAGCCATACCAGGGACAAGAGTTGAAAATGAGCAATAGCTACAAACTCTATGCAACACACCATTTTCATGCTCTGCATTGGATCTTTGTTAAATAGCATCAATCCTTTTCAAATAAAACACATTTAAATTCCGACTATTGTGCTGTACACTTATCCTGGTTCATTATTTAAGCCGAGGATCATTTAAATAAGCAGAGCAGAAAAGCGGATAAAAGAAAAGAGGATAGCCTAAATGCAGTGAAGCAGTGAATGGCTGTTTTAGTTGTAATTGATGAGGCGGCTCATGAGACTGAGTTTTTGAATGTTTGTGCCTCTCTACGCTTCATGTTGAAGAGGAATGAGTTTCAGTAATCTGTTGTGTTGTTACCATCTCCCCTCAGCCTTTGACACCAGTTTAGCCACAACCACAAGTAATGATAAAACATTAAAGACGGGGCACTGACAAGGCAGGGCCATCCGGGGCCACTTAAAACCAATGCCACAGGCCAGGATCAGCCTTCCATCAATTATAACCTTATTACCCTAATCGTTATGAAATAATCCAATCTACAGGACAGTTGAGTCGCAACACTGCAGAAAGCCAAGTAAACCAGGAGGGGAGTGGGATTTATGGTGTAACATATTGGGACTTAATATAACAAATATACAAAATGCTATGCGTTGTTGAGCTGCGGACTGGATTGCTGCCAAATCATTTTAACTGTCCTTTTTTTAAATATTCAAATTCAAACTTTATTTGACCCCTTTTAGTCTATTAACCATGATCAGTTGGCAATTTACCAACATACTTTTGGTATTACAATAAACACAACCTCAGTGTGTGATTGTATAAAATACACAGACACGATTCATCAAGACCCTCTCTTATGGACTGCATTTATACTGTGCTTTTCTAGTTTATGCGACTTCTCAAAGTGGTTTTAAAACCCAGTTGTAGGCAGAGGCTTTCACCTTTTTTCAAGGAGTGATACATCTTCACACACACAAACACACGCACGCACGCACGCACGCACGCACACACACACACACACACACACACACACACACACACACACACACACGCACACACACAGCTATGCCATAGGGAACAATTTGGAGTTCAGTATCTTGCCCACACTTCGACAAGTTGGCCGCAGGGGCCCGGGGATCGAAACTCCGTCCTCCCTATTGGTGAACAACCACTCCGCCCCCTTTATCAGCTGATATCTATCTTTATGCAGTCTGTGGTTTTTGTATATTCATGTCGTCACACAATTCAGACAGTAACAAATATTCGTTGAAGTTTTGGTTGTAATTTTCGCCCTTTAGCACATGTGTTTTCACCTACAATGCCTAAAGCAAATATGCATCTGTTCCTATCCACTGTATTTTTTCCGTTGACTTTGATTGCGTTGCATGCCACCTATAGATATATCTGTGTTTTGTAAAGAGATTGTAACTGAACTAAACCATTGGAAATTGGGTTTTGTGACCAACTAAGGCACATGGAGAACATTTAACCTAAAGTCCAACTGTGCTTATACATTTGTTTATCTTCATTTCCCCCTATGCAAGTATTTACATTAAATCTATTAATTTCTATGCATTACATGTACAACCCACTTTGCTGTTATCCAACGCAATGTGCATACAAATGCAGAGAAAGGATGGAAATATCAAGAAATAAAAAATAGACCAGAGATTATCATGTGACTATGCTGTCATGTAAGTCGCTTTGGATAAAAGCGTCTAACAAGTAACATGTAATGTAATGTAATGTCATACTGATGTGATGTCATACTTATGTTAATTATTGTGCACTATTTATTGATAAATACTCAATTAATAAATCAGTGTTGCGATCCGCTGTATCACATTGATGTTTGCCAACAGTGATGAAAATACATTTCTTATTTTTTTCACGTGTGCTTCCATTTGAGAATTTACGGTAAAAGCATCACTAGCAAATCAAACAATGAGGTGGGTTTTGGGACACTGTGCCGCAGTCACACCCTGCATGGGAACGATGACACAAAACAGGAGGGGGAGGAGTTCAGACAGCAAAAGCAAGTGGGAGATGTTAAAGGAAGTGAAAGGTGACAGAAAAAAGGAGAATAAAGTTTTGAGAGCCAGCTGGCCGACCTCTAACTCGCTGAGGAGAAAGCAGTATTTTACCGTCTCCTCAAGGCGGTCGAGAGTACACATCAGATTGTTATATTGTTATATAAAGGAGAGAAAGAGTCCATCCTACCACTATCTCTATAATGCCACTCCTCGTATCTCTCTCGCTCCATGTCTCTTTCTCCTCCTCTGGGATTTGACAGCAGGATGATAAATAACTAGTCATGGGTCGACAGTAGTCTTCAGAGCGCATGCAGCAGCAGCCAGTGGGCACTACTACTGTAACTTGAAAATGAGTCCAAAGGGTCCAAAAAAAGACATGGTTTCTTCCCCACATCTGTTGCAGTTCAGACATATGTTCTGCTGACTTGCCGGTTACAGGGAATGCTATTTTGTTCAAGTTGCATGGTGAAAGTGTCACCTAGATCAAACTGACTCTAGTTCTTTGTCCTTGTAAATAAGCTTTACTAAACACTGACATGAAATCGGATGACAGGGAATGGAAAAGCGGATGGAAAAATGTTTGTCTCTCACACAAGACCTTTTCTGTTATGCTAAAGTCAGGCTAACCTCCTTGAGGTGAAGTTTAAAGTTAATCTCTTGTGTTTTATTATATATATATTGTTCAGTTTTTGAATGTTGTATTCATGCCTGAGCTTAAGAGCAACCAAATAGACCTTGACTTCAACATTGTTTTCTGAGATTCTGCTGAGTAGGGAAAATGTCTGATAAATACTAAAACAGACTCTACTTGACACTCATTGCCAGTGATGGTGTAATGCGACACGTTGCAGAATCTACCCTAGTTCATCCTTATGTCCCCACGCTGACAGCTAAAGGATCCACAGCACTGGAAACACGAGGACTTGATGTGGAAAATATATTGCAAAAAGACTGCTGTATACTTTTACACGTACACGGGCACTGATACTCAAACATACAGACTCACAGTGTGTAAATCATTTAGAAATATCCATCCACGGTTGTATGCACAAGATGTCAAATTATGTCATGTTACACATTTTCATTTGTGACATTTATACAGTGGTAGATTAGCGAGAAGGGCAGTGTGTATTTATGTGTCTGTGTGTGTGTCTGTGTGTGTGTGTGTGTGTGTGTGGTTGTGTGTGTGTGTGTGTGTGTGTGTGTGTGTGTGTGTGTGTGTGTGTGTGTGTGTGTGTGTGTGTGTGTGTGTGTGTGTGTGTGTGTGTGTGTGTGTGTGTGTGTGTGTGTGTGTGTGTGTGTGTGTGTGTGTGTGTGTGTGTGTGTGTGTGTATGGTGTCCACAGAAACCCACCTTATTTTCGACTGCAAATCAAATTATTAGCGCAGAGCAATTTACTGTACAGACTCTGTGCATGTGTGCAGGACGTCCCTACGTGCACATGTTCGGTCATGCATATAATACATGGCTCTCAGTCGGCAATAAGCATGACAGATGATTCATCCGAGAAGTCATGTTATGTTGGAGCAATATTTAGATAATGATATAATGCATTATATCATTACAGATGCTACAAAAGGACATCTCAGTGTGGCCATTATAAGCCCAAGGGATATTTGAGTGGCAGACAATAGGAACCTTTTTACAATAAAGACAATAGTCAAGCATCTCTTTATTATGACAACATGTAAACTTACAGTACACAATTTCTAAGAATAGTTTCATAATGCATCCTCTTTGTTTAAACTTGTTTTTTACCACATATTGTATAATTTGAAACCTTTTTGCCAGGATTAAACGAAGGCGGTTTATATCCCTCATCATCCACCATTGTTAACTCCTCCATTGTTCAGGAAAAATCTTTTAATATGAAACCTACTAATTATGTTTGATGAAGTCCAAACATCATTATCATTATAACCTCTGTCATAAAACATAGCCTGCAGTGTCTGTTATTCACTATAAAGGATGTACAATTCACTCTGTAGCACCAATGTGTTCTTCCCCTGTCCTCTGCTTTACATCTTGGCTAGATTGCGTCAACATTTACAGATATATTTATAGCTCAGTTCAAAGCAACCTTTTGTTGTGTACATTCATAAAGTATTTTTTTTTTCCCTGTATAGGGAATATATTTCGGACTTGTAATGAAAATCTATAGATTTGGTGTGCTTGTGTAATGCTCTTATTTCATGTAAGAGATTCTAATTCATCCATAAGAAGCTCTACACTCATTTGTACGAGCATTTATTGCATACATGAACATGGATTATGTTAATTAAATATTATATGAATTATTACGAACATCTGTTTATACATTTATGAACAGTTTGTACTCCTCACTTACGCAGTATGCAGGGAGTTATGTGACCTATGGTTTGATGCACTCTTTTAGGCGTGATGATTAGCTAATAGCAGGTGCTAGCTTCACTAGGAGTCCCTGGAGACTCGCACAGGAAATGCCAGTTTATTGCTGCAGGTGATAATACTGCATGATGCAAATAGATTATCACATTGACAAAAACAATAGGTGCGAAGTAAATCATTTGTCCCCACTTGTGCACTTATAGAGTTGAGAACATGGGTGAGAAGAAATTACGAAATGAACACAGACAAAATCAACATGACATAATACAGGCCCTGTTAGGAGCATGCACCTGCATATAATGCATATTTAAACTAATCTCAAATACATATTTATAACACAATTTAATTTAACACCACTATTTGTGTCATTACATGATAGGGAAATAATTATAAAAATAAGCCTGGCTTCTTTCAGTGTTAACAAGCATTATTGTTGCAAACAAACCTAACATCATCTGATACCATTAATTATTTAGATTGTTGAAATTGTATAAAAATAGTTTTCAATTTGGTAGTGAAAGGTGAATTCAATTCAGACCCATTCAATTATAAGTTATAGTTGAATTTTATTTTAATATTGATTTGTGGGCATACCTGTAGTGAAACACCTGAAGACAACAAATCCTATTCGGAATCCTGTGCAAGACAAAGTAAATATGAAATATGCGAGTTGTTGTGAGAGGGTCTAACACTGTATGTATTGACTGTCAAAGTGATGATAGCAAGCCCAGCAACATCCACATTCATTAAACAGTGAAATTCAGGATCACCAGGATATCTGATCAGTCCTGTGAGAATCAATAGCTGTTGAGGTCATGGTTGATTTACATGTGAGTGTGTGCATGCATTTCATCATCCAATGCAACCCTCCCTAATTCTTCAATTTCCTATCTCTGCACCCCTTCCACCTGTCTTCCTCTCCCCCCTGCTCTCACCTCTATGTCTCCCACCTAGATGGTTTATAAGCCCTGGCTGTGTTCTCAGTACTTCCAGACCACCCAGATGCACTGCAGCAAGCCAATCCCCTGTGGTCAGTACTGCCTGGAGGTGCAGCAGCGGTGCCCCTTCGTCCTGCCTGACAATGATGATCTCATTCATGGAGGCAGCCCAAGTTTTATATGCACAGGTAAAAGAAAGTCTTACAGTTTATGGATTATTTCGACTGATTTAAGCTCATTGGTTTGTTTAACCCTAGTTTTAAGATAAGTAGGCCTACTGTACATGCAGCTGCCTAGTAAAGTACTGAACAGCTCATGGATAAAACGGCATTACCTCCACAAACAGTGGACTTTTAAATACTAGTAACATGCTTATTTAACCTCAATGTCTTGATCACACACACACGACACACACACACACACACACACACACACACACACACACACACACACACACACACACACACACACACACACACACACACATAGTGAGCTTATTGAGCATAGTGTCTTGCTCATAGATATGATACCCAACCTCTGATGGCCACACAGCAAACACTCGTGACTTTACAGTTACAGGATGTTCTGTTTAATAACCAGAAAACACGGTGTTACACCACACCACAACATGGTGGCCAATTACTGACAGCACCAAGAGGCAGCTGCACAACTGAGCAGTTTGAGAGAATGCAATTCAATGCAATGAAATAATGTTTGCAGCAGCGGAAACACTCACACATGTGTACACAAAGCTGAATGCTAAATATATGGTTAACCTTAACCAAATGATGCTCTCCTCATACATGGAAGGTGAGTGGGGGCAGTGTTACTGTGAGATTTCTTTTTCATCCAGAACATACTGAGACACTCAGTCACATCACAAAGGTAATGCTGCCCCCTGGTGGTCATGTTGAGCATCAGGTTACCTAAATGTAAAGTTTTATGGCAAGCCATTTGAGTATTTATTCAATTTCCTTGATATCAGATGGCAGCGGCCTACACTAGTTGGCTCTTTGATTTCACTTGTTAGATATAGGTCAAACTAGTTAGGCACTCTGCTTTACTAGTTAAATAAAATATTACACTAGTCGCTCTTTTTCAGCAACTAGTGGCACTTTTGTCCTACTAGTTACAACGTATGCCTTACTAGTGACGCCAGGAGCAGCACTAGTAAAGCCAAAGTCCCAACTTGTAAGCTTTTTGATGAACTAGTGGCCCTCTGACCGTACTAGTGACGCTAAAAGTCTTACAAGTTAACTAGTGCGCTGCAAAAGCTCTGACATGTTAAAAAGTGCCACTAGTTGCTGAAAAAGAGTGACTAGTGTAATGTTTTATTTAACTAGTAAAGCAGAGTGCCTAACTAGTTTGACCATATATCTAACAAGTGAAATCAAAGAGCCAACTAGTGTAGGCCGCTGCCGCCTGATATCAAGGACATTTTATAAATACTCAAATGGCTTGCCATACAGTTTGGCATAAGCTAATACAAATACTGTTTGTGGTTTTTGTTTTTGTCCGTTTTTCTTGTTATCATTTGGGCTGATATATTAAAAATGCTGCTTTTGTCCATTTTTTTATTTTGAAGGATGAGGCTTGTTTTTATTCAGAAATTATTTAAACCTTACCTGTGTGTAAGTTTGTTTTTTTCCCGACCCCAACTCCCAAAGACATAACTTTTTATCGGAAAATACAAAAAAACAAAACAGCAAATGTTGATATTTTAAGAGCTTTAGTATTTTGCATTTTTGAGAGAAATTATTATTTACTATCAATAGTATTCTCTGTAGTTTCTGTCCTTTGACTACTTTGAATTATTGCTTCAGCTCCAGCTTCAAAAAATTAAAATACAAGCAAATTAAGAAAAGCATAAAATAGATTTTTAAGGGACACTTAAAACAGATGTGAATGTCTGAAAGACAGATTTTGTGTTGGAAAGTTGGGTAACAATGTTTATTCTTGTGTTTTTTTTCCATTTGCTTACATTTTCTACATTCTGGTGCACTGAGCTCTCTTCTTGGCTAGTTTAAAAATGTTTGAATTTAAAAAGGACTTAATCTCACTGTGATCTGTTTTCCTCTCAAACAACCCCCAGGGCTGCTGGAGGACTACCCATCAGGTGTTGACCCGAATGCAAAGTGCTGCGACGTGCGGTGGGACTTGAAAGTGGACAACCGTTCCCGGGGGACGCTGAAAAGAACTCACCCGCCATGCCAGCACCGAACCTCCCTCAGCTCGTCGGCAGCCTGCAGACTGTGTAACAGCCGGCTCAAACTCTGCCTGCTGGTCCTTGTCCTCCTACACACTGTTGCCAGCCTCACTGCATCCCACAATGCAACAGGACTGGGCCTCCCCACCATCACGCCTCTGGAGGAGAGCCCTGCCAATGAGGAGTGATAGAGCTGCCAGGAGGAGGTGAGGTTGTCCGGGTGGGGGAATCCCTCACCATGGCAACCAATGTGGAAAAATACAGCCACAGTTGTGCGATGGGCTGGAGCTGTGTGCCTGTGGACACTCTGCAACGCTTTCTGGCAAATGGAAAATGTGGGACGCTTGGAGACGAAAGACACACAATTCAATCAACAAATACATAAGAAAACAAACAGACACACTAAGGGACTCCAACAGTCCCTTAGGTAGAAAGGGGACAATGCCACAGCCTTTGTTGAGTGGGAAGGCCGGCTTCCCCATGGCTGAGTTTCTCTCAATACGCTTTTTTACACTGTGTTCCAATTATTGGTTTCTGTTGCACTGGCTGACTAAGGGATAACACAATCATATTCTCTTTCTAATGTTCATCCTTTTTGAGTTTTATTTCTGGTTCTCTCATACAGGAAGAAAATGTGTTCTCTAAATAAGACAGATAATACGTTAAAATAATAATTAGCTGCGAGTTTCTTTGCGATTGATATGCGTTTCTGAACTGTGTGCGAGTGTGCATGGGTGTACTTGTATGTCTTTACACGTGTGAATGTGTGTGCAGGTGAGGATGAGTGTGTGTTGGTGACAAGTATCATAAAAGGTGAGTTAAAAGGCTGATGTGGCAAAGATGCCCCCCCCCCAACTCCTTTTCAGATGTCACTTAGCTCTGCTGTGCTGGTGTGTTGGCCACAGTCACTGGGGAAATGGGATTCAAATGTGCTTCTGAATGAGTTCTGGGGTAAACTAAGGTTTACAGTTTTTCTACACTAGGATGAATTGTGAGATAATATTTACCAATAACACAATTTTAAAAGATCCAAAGCAAACCCTGAAATATGCAACACGTCACAACCGACCAGGATGCATTCCTTCAGCCTCACAAACGATATCTCACTTTCTGTTTTTATGCCAAATAAATTAAATAAATAAATAAATAAATAAAAATAAATTAATCTTGCTAAACTGATATCTTAATATATAATAAGCATAATATATGCTAAGTATGTGTCATCTGACCTCTTGTGGACTCATTCTAAGGACGTGTTGACAGATCTCAGCAATAACTTGTTGTGTAAAATGTGATCATTATCTATAAAACTGAAAGCCAAAACTATAAAAGTAACATCTAAGACATATTAAACCAGAGTGATCATTAAACCTTAAGGCCAACAGTACAATAGGGCTGAGCCATATAAACAAATTTACATAATTACAATTTGGAAATAAAAAACTATATTAATATATATGTAATATAAGAAATATGAATATAAACATCTCAGGTTGCATTTTGCTGTGTTTTGAATGAAGATAGAAAAGCATGCAATGAGATGCCAAAGAACCTGTTTAATGCTTTTAGTCAATATAATGTCAAAGTTAGGAGGTAATCTTTACATTGGTTATAGTAATTGTCGTTTAATTTCCTGTTAATAATACTAGTTGATGAAACAGTATTTAGCCACTTGTAATAAAAATTAAATTAAACACAGATGGGATTATTTGTATTTCATATAGAAAACATGAAACTCTTTTAAGCTTGTCTTATCCAAAGCTTTTATTTTAGGCCTTTTACTAAAACCCCATTCAGATTGTGGTCACATAACATTTCTCAGCAGAGTTTATTGACATCAAAAAGATATCACTGGATCAATATATACGATACCCTGTTGTTCTTGACAAAGAAGCTTGTGTTATTTTAGATTTGAAAAGGTATTATCCAGTCAAAATAGTTATCCACAGCATAAATAATTACTAAATTGTCTTTCTGGCTCTAAAGACTTGTTTTTTCCCCTAGGCCTGCTAGGTAGAAATACCTTTTTCCTGTTAACACTGCTTTAAAAAGACTAAATTTACTGTTTGCCCTCGAACCAATTCTGATGTCAATACTGGTGGTTTCAGTTTATCCTCAAGCTTTCTCATTCAAAGGAATCATAATGACTGGATGTTGCCTTTAAGTACTATAATGGTTATATTCCAGTTATATATATATATATATATATATATATATATATATATATATATATATATCTGGAACTCCTGTGCAGATAGGATGAAAATAAAATGTGTCCCTGGGAAAGGTAGCATGCAGTTATGTGAAGGAAAATCCCCTGTCCATAATACAATACATATCACCAACACGGGGACAACTGCTTCGACTGTTGAATCTAAATGTGTAATGGATGTTAACAAACTGCATGTGGAGCAAGAGTACGACAGCCTCTTTTGTTTATTGTCCCCACTCCGCACTCCACATCTTATCCCAAATCAGCTCCTGTAGCATGCCCACTGTCACATAATTTCTCCTAAAAACATCAAACTAATGTCTCATTAAGTAAAGGGCTTATTAAGATAAACAGTACAACACATTATAATCAACATTCACATTCAAATATTTAGCAGACGGAGGGTGAAAAATGGCTAATTTCCTGTTTCTTTTAAAAGTGTGTACCTGAAGTACCGAGGCACTCCACAGGCCGCTGCTGCAGAACAGAAACAAACCAGAGAGGAGTGTGTTTGTTTAAGCACTAATGGAATAACTGGATAATAGTAAACTGACACTTGTGTTTATTTTTGAAATGTTGACCAGCGTGTGAACAGAAAGGAATGGTGTGACTTTAAGGGCTGACTTCTTTTTAGTTTCAAGATTGTTTTTCCTTTGATGAACAAGGCTATGAGATCAGGTAATCAAAGATAAACAGATGTTGTTTAATGCATTTTTCCACTCTTAAGTAAGTTGATTACTCAAATGAGATGTCCAATCTGATATCTGATGTCAAGAACTTTATTATACAGCTTATATGAGGATTTTCAAAATTCATCTTTATTCACAACATGTCTAAATAACCAGTATATTGGATTATGTTGACGCTGTACCTTTTTTTGTGTTTGGACCCTGCCCCACTCTGAACATTACCACTCCAGCTTGCATGAAAAACGTAACAAATCATTGTCATTCAGCACAGCACACCCATGCCCATCTCAGACGGCCGCAGTCGGTGATAGAAAAATGCTGCTACTCTATTGGTCACCAGTAGATAGACATATCTTTTATTATATTATATTGCTACCGCTGCCGAAGACCTGTCACACAAGGACGTTCATACACAGGAAGCCTGAGCTCTGGTGGAAAAGGTGATGGGTCCATGTTTGTGTGTGGATGTGTGTCCGCGTGCATGTGTGTGGAGTGTGTGTATGCAAAAATGTGTGTTTGTGTCTGTTGCTAATTGCTGTGTGATCTTTGGAGAGCTCATTAGCTCTGCTATGACCTTGGGGCCTTAGGGACAGTGGTGGCAAACCACCACTGTCTTTACAGGCACCTGCTGCATTAGTCAACTCATTATTCACTGCAGCCTTTAAACTGTCTGGACATTACTATAAATTCATTGTAACGTACAATGTCAAATAAATGTGTTAGCGCCTAAGACCCCAAACTGACCAAGGTAGGGGTGTATCTATTTGTTTCCTTTCACATGCCCTTCAGAATATATCTCAACACCCTTTTCTGAAATGAGATGGTGCAATGAACTGAAACTGGGGCCAAAGCCTATCAAGTCAAATAAACCAAATTTAGATCTGATATGACACTAGGCAACCCTGTCTCCTAAAAATTACGTTCCCACAGAACTAAACTGCATTCTGAATTACGTTTAGCAAGAAACGTATTTTCTCCCACGTTACGTTTGTTATGAACGTATCTCAAATACGTTTACTTCTACATACCTTCTAGAAATGTTCTCCCACGTTACGTTAGTTATTAACGTATCTTAAATACGTTTATTTTCTACATATCTTTGCCATTTATTGTCTTGCTTATAATAATGATATTAGTCATTTATAAATATCATTTTAGAGCACACCTTTGAAATCGACAATCGGGCTCGATATATGGTTAAATTAAAATCAGTAGGCGAGGCTGTAATTTCGCCAGCTGTTACTCTCATGAGCGAGGCAGAAAATAATAGTTTTAACATGCCAAAAAGCTGCTGTGTCGTTTATTGCACCTCAAACATTAAAACAAATCCAAAGTTACGTGTTTCTGTACTTCCTCTAAGAAGAAAGGACAGTAAAAGAAGATCTCTGTGGCTTCAGGCTTGATCGCCATTCAAATGACAGCGTTGGTTTCCCCAAAAGTGGGCGGGGCTGTAAAGTGATGTAGATTTTACTCTCATATATTATTCAAAACCATTCTATTTATTCTAACGTAAATTACATGCCTGTGTTTTATCTTTTTATTGATTTGTTTTTATTTTAAATCGTATAGTGTCTGACTTTTTTTCCCGTCTGTGAGGAAAATAAATGGGGCTTAGAGCCTCAAAATACTGAAATCTGTATTTTTAAAAATCTTTTTTTCGTTCTAATTTGTTATTCTTTTCTAAATAACACACTGTTATTTACTCAACAATAACACACAATTATCCTTGTTTTTATTTATTCGTTTAATTCTATAATCTTGGGCTTTTTAGCATGATTTTTTAGCCGTAAATAAAGTCACCGGAAACAGACGGGACATTTCGAGCAATACACACCACAAACCCACCGAACTGATGACCCAAGATCCTCAGGTTGAAGCTCGTTGATTGGATGTTTTAGCCGCAATGCACGCTGGGATATGGTGTTAATAAGATATGATATCCGAAAACATTTAAAAAAAATAAAATAATACTTTATTCCGAGTGTTCTTGCTTTTCTCTTTGGAGGTCATTACATAACGGCATTGTAATACACGGTTCGGCTGCATTAAATATTACATATCTGCCGTAGTTCTTTATTTATAGAGCCCTGATGAGAAGACTTCTGGACAAACTTGAAGAACTGCCGCCAAAACTGAATTTGTGACATGGATCATAAATATATCAACAATTAAACAACATCTTACATTTCTTTTCACAAAATATGTCTCCTTGCAGTATCAATACTAATTCGGCTGACTTTTATATTTTATCCAATTGGTAGATAGGTTATATTTACACCATAACGGTGCACAGCTGATAGAAAAGGACTTGTAGTTTTTAAAGATATTACTGATTGTCTTTGAATATAAGAATGTAAATACTGAGTTGAGAGAATAGTCAGGGGTTTTGGGTGATGGGAGACACATCTATGGAATCACAATTTCAATAGCTTACCATTAAATGACGGATATACCTTTCTGTCTGTGATGTTTTACAAATCAGATATTAATGTGTAGAAGTAAAACATGAGAAATAGTATAGCAATATCCTGTAAAATTATGTAAAAGCATGAATAAAACTGAATATCTTCAGATGTTATACATACATAAGTGTCCTACACTAATAATACAAAGTTATCCTTAGGATGCTGTGTGTACCTTGTGTGCACCGCCTAGTGGTTAAAGCACGTTATGGAATTATTTTTGTTGAATAATGTTATTTGATGAACAAAATATTAAGAGTACATACTTTCATAGGGGGAAAGTAGAAGGTCAATGATAGAAATATAGAATATAAAAAATCAAGAAGATATTGTAAGTGATCTCTACAATAAAACAGTTTAGTGCACGATGTACAAAGATATTAATATGAGGATGTGCAAAACAGAAAAACGAATTAACCTTTATTAACACATTAAAGAATACTTTAGGTTAAGGTTTTCTTTCAAATAAGAAAAAAGCTTTGGGGGTATCTATCTACAGATAAATATTAAGCCTGACAAAGTACTTAACGTCTAATATATTGCTTTCCTGCAATGTTAACTGTTGAAGCACTTATTTTAACTGATATTGTACACATTAATGATACTCTTATGTATGTAGATAGAATAAGAAATGTGCAGAAAATGACAGTTTAATAGTGGAGGTATAGACACATATTGATAGATGTCTTGTAATGCACTGTTGAGGAACCTGTGACCCAAGTTTTTCATTCATTGCATAACTACACCGTAGTTGTGTATATGATCAATACACCTTAGAAAATCTTGAAATCTTGAAAGGGATGTGCAAAATAGCAATTATATACAGCCTTTAATGAACTATTAGTAGAGAATAACGAGTAATTAATATACTTAATAGAGATCTGCAGATAAATGTTTAGTCTTCTCAAGCACCAACTATCAAATATCTCTCCTGATTGTTGGCACTTGAAAATCACCTTTCCTGAATTTTACTCAGGTGTGACTAAAGTCTGCTTTAAGGGTTGTTTATATTTCACATCATTAATCAGAATCTGCAAAGTAACTAAAATAAATGTAGTGGAGTAAAAATATCAGGTTAACCTCTGAATTGTAGTGGAGTATAATTACAAAGTAACAATGAGCTGTCATGTGGGTATATATTAATGCTGCCCATTATGGATACAAGCGATTTTCACCCATTTAAAATGACATATTTTAAATGTGTATACACCAATGTGTTTCCTATCGCCTAAACCTCCAGAGCTGTACACAGTTTAATACTGTCAACTTCTAATTTGGGGAAAAACGCATTTCCCAGTGGAGACGTGCCATAGAGAACATGTTGCGAAACTCAATAGCCAGCATGTGTAGTTCTCGGGGGGCGTTCGAGTCCAGCTTTGAATAGTCTGCCGTGGTTTCGTTCCATTTCAAAGAGCTTGATGCTCGGCGTAACCTTGGCGCACTGCCACTCCAACATCACGGGGTTTGTCAACGGGACTGTAGTCCCAAACGATAGCTGGGGATTATGGGTAGTGTAGTGTCTTCGGCCATCCTAAATCTCGAAATGTATAGATAGATAGAATAGAATGGTTTTGGATAATAGATGATAGTAAAATCTACGTCACTTTACAGCCCCGCCCACTTTTAGGGAAACCAATGCTGTCATTTGAACGGCGATCAAGCCTGAAGCCACAGAGATCTTCTGTTACTGTCCTTTCTAGAGGAAGTACAGAAACACGTAACTCTGGATTTGTTTTAATGTTTGAGGTGCAATAAACGACACAGCAGCTTTTTGGCATGATAAAACTATTCTTTTCTGCCTCGCTCATGAGAGTAACAGCTGGCGAAATTACAGCCTCGCCTACTGATTTTAATTTAACCATATATCGAGCCCGATTGTCGATTTCAAAGGTGTGCTCTAAAATGATATTTATAAATGACTATTATCATTATTATAAGCAAGACAATAAATGGCAAAGATATGTAGAAAATAAACGTATTTAAGATACGTTAATAACTAACGTAACGTGGGAGAAAATATGTTTCTAGAAGATATGTAGAAAATAAACGTATTTGAGATACGTTCATAACAAACGTAAAGTGGGAGAAAATATGCTTCTTGCTAAACGTAATTCAGAATGCAGTTTAGTTCTGTGGGAACGTAATTTTTAGGAGACAGGGTTGCACTAGGATGTTCATGGTCAAACACACTGGACAACAGGAGGACAAATAGGGTCAGTCAGTGTTAGACAAATGTGCCATGTTATCAATAAACGGATTGCATTTCATAAGCCTAAACCACACTCACCATTAACATGTGTAAGGGATCTATTTATGACATAAATGTGATTTAATTCTGCCTACCATGTCAGCAGTTCATGCTGCCATCACAAACCAAATGCTGGACATATTCATACAATAACTCATTTCTGCTTTACATGCAGAAACCATCCTCGCTGTGGTTGCATGGGTGTGATTGCTGTGGTGTCCTTCATGCCGCTTCAAAGTTTCTTCCAGACAATACAATTAGATTTGACTGATGTAAATCTTTGATGCCTTTGGTTGGTAATGCAGGCATGCACGCAACAGTTACTCTGCTGTGTTAATATCATTTCTAGTGTGTTTTCACTTTTTACTGCACTATACTGAGAAGAAACTGTGTAGGGTCCTATCGATTCAATCTACATCCCTGACAGTGGTCTGTAGCAGTCGTGGGGTATGGTCTGTCATATTTCACAACACTACAAAAACTACATTTGTGTTTTTCCCCTGCACATATAGACTATGTATGCCTCTTGCCCCTTACCTCCTGTGCACCCACCACACAAATGGTATGTACACAAATATTGCCCTCTTCACTTCCTCTCAGCCTCTCTCTGTTTTCACATAGTTCAGTTCTCTATCCTGTGGATCTATGCAGAAGCCCATTCCTTTTTGGTTGTAAATACGTTCCCTAGTATGCTGAACACTGTATGTCTTTGCGTCCAGGTTTCCTTGTGTATTTTTATTTTAGTTCATGTCATGCTGTTTCTTTCTTCTTTCTCTTCTTCTTCTATTTTAATTTTTTACTTTGGAGCGTCTGAAATCATTGATGTTAAAAGAGAATGTGGTGAGGTTTACCCAATAGACTCGTCCTCAGCTTCGCGACCTTATTGTGAAAGGTTGTGGTTCTGTGTGTGTGAAAGATTTATGATTATAGAAATGAAAAAGGTTTAAAGTCATATAGAAGTATCATTGCGATTATGATTATTATGATTACTACTATACTACCAGTATATTGTAATATTATAGATGCTTTAGTTCAAGTAACTTCTTTAATTTTTTTACAAACAACTTTGATGAAATGATTTATAAAAGTCTCACAAGTCATGATCTTTTCAAAAAGTATGAAAACTACTGCTACAATGATTAAAATTGTGTTCTGATGAAAATAAATACAGACATATAATCTGTTCCTCTGTTGTGTTTTTGTAGGATGTGACATGTTTCAATTAAGATGCACAAACAGGCTTTCATAAACTAATAATGCATGGATGAATGTTTGTACCTCAAAGAAACTAGTGCGCAAAAGATGAGGTCTGGGAACAACAGCTGTTATTAGGGTCTGAGACCAGAGGTCGGCGAAGACCATATTGTAATCGACGTAATTGACAACCCTGCCAAAAACCCTCCGAAGGTGGAATGGGCAAACAGTCCCCAACAGTGACTGTATGTTAACGGAAACCTACAGGAAGCTTCCCTGTCAAAATTATCCTGATAATCATAAAAATACGATTTTTTTCCCCAATAAAACTTACATTGACATGTTTTTCTCCTCTTCGTCAGGATGTTACAGGATGAAACGTTTCCATTCCTCCAGCAGACAGTTCTGACAATGAGAGAGTCTTCTGTCTAATGTGCTAAACACATAACATAAACAATTTAAAGTTATTTGTATTTCTGCCGCGCTTTTATTCACACCCTCTTTCTTTAGGTACCTCTTTCTGCAAACCTGAAACCCCCTCCCCCAAGAAACCGGCTGAAGTACGTTTATTTTTTAAAAGTATTAGCTGTATGCGAAATTCTAACGGCAGTAACACTTAACTTTGTGATTGATCAAAAACACTTAAAACCAACAGAAGTTGTTAGAAAAATATCAGTCGTCACCGGCTTGAGCTTCAATAATCAGGAAACATGTATTTATTATCCTACTGTAACTATAATAGTTCAGAATCAGAAACGGGTTATTGTCAGGTTCGCACGTAGCCTACGAGGAATTTGACTAGGTGTCGTGGTGCCTACATAAACAAATAAATGTAAAAAACAACACAGATTTATAAATCTCTATATATTAGGAACACTGTAATAGAAAAATATAGTAAGATAAGAATGGAAGTAGTAATCACGTAAAATAATTTGGTACAACTAGTGTCCCGAATAGTGTCCTTTGCATGCTTATAGAGAGCGTGTATTCAGTCACAAGATGCAGGAATACCTGTTCAAAGCAGTATACAATGTTTAATTTATATCATGGGCGTAGGAACCATCCTGAATGTGGGTGGGACAATTACGCATAATTTTACAACTAAAGACACAGCTACATAAAAAACGCAGCATGTGTACGGCTCATGTGTACGGCTCTGAGAATCTGCCTTGGTACAAAGTAGCAGTGAAAACATGGTACGGAATTTCATTGATTTGGGCATTCTCACAATAAGCAAGTGGAATGGATTTGATAATGGAGCACTGACACGGATTAGACGCCGCGGCAGACAGGAAGAATGAAAAAACATGGATAAAAATCAAAGAAAACGAAATGAAAAAGGTGGGGCCGAGAAGGCAAGAGGGAAAAAAGGTGAAGTCACTCACAGGTGAAGCATATAAATGTCGCAAATTGACAAACCTTTTTGGCAGCAGCGCTGCTACAAGCACTATCAGCAGCAGTTTAGAACAAGTGCAAGATGATGAAGAGAATGATGAGGGCGCGAGTTCAGATATACAGCCAGCCTCCTGCGTTCATGATGAGGGACAGAGTTGAGCTGGTGGAAGAACCATCTCAACTGGCACATACAAGTGCAGGGCAAGAGCAAGAGGTGGGTGAGAATTAACCCTTGAACTCAGTGGCGTTTTCTCCTGGAGGCCAAGGGAAGCCAGGCTTCCCCTGTTTTTTTGGATTGTAGTTATAATTGTAATAAATAAATAAAAACACTTTGTTTAGTTTCGGTAATTATTCTGCCGGCCCATCTCTCCCCCATTCTCATTGAGTATTTTACAAAGAGTGAAACAGCGCCCCTCTAGATGTTATGATGAAACAGTAGATTGCACTCTCTGTTGCGAGAGGAGGCTAGCCGAAATTGGCTTCACTTGGTGAAAATAAATATAGACATTTTTATTCATTGGGATAAACCTGATAAAATAATAAAATTGAGGGATTGACCAATCAGATGAGGCTCACGTCATGCCTCACAATCCAATCAAATCGCATCAACTTCAGTTCGTACTGTAACTGTCATCACTTCCCTTAAAAAGTAGCAAGCAACTGAATCAAGTGCAATTTTGGAGGGTGGAGATTTGGAGTATTTCATCAAAAATAATTTTACTAAACTTCCACACAGCAGCAACTAATGAAATCTGATGAAAGACCAATGCCCAAACTGGAGCTGTGTACAGAGAGGAAAAAAGGAGCGAATGGGACATAAAGCTTTAAATAATAAACAGCAGATTTCTAACATTTGACATTTCATGTGGCCCCTGTGGCCATGTACAGGCCCGGGTCCAGAACAAAATGACTCAGGGTGCATCTGAGATTACAGGGGGCGCAGCAGTAGGTTTACATGAGCAATAGTGGCCGGCAACAGCAATGAAAAATAGCATTGATGGTCCCCAATGAACAGATTATGGCATTTGTTTTGTTTTGAAACCAACCAAGTGAGAACATTTAAAGTGTGTGTGAAATATTTCATATCCAAAGTGGACTGTGGCAAAGATAAGCACAAAAGCTTCAAAACTGTAGGCTACTGATAAAACAAATGAGAAGATATTGTAAATCAAGGCAAATATTATTTGAACCATGCTCATGGTTTGAAATGACAAAAATTGAAAAGCAAAAGTATTATTAAAACCATGTAAATCATCACTTTGGGCCTTTCTCACTTCGGTTAAATGGATTCCTTGCGCCCCTCACTTGCGTCGTTTCCCTGTGACTAGTCCCTCCCACCAGGGAAGCATGGAGGGACGCAAGGAAACCACGAGAAGCAGGGAAATTAGTTTTAAGAGCAATGGGACATCCTTTCCTCCGCAGCGTCACGTGAAGCGACGTCCGTTTGTGATGACGCTGCACAGCTGATCATCTGACAGCAGCCAGCTCCCTGTTATTTCCACACACACCCTCGCCTCTGTACACATTTACTGACACAAACATTTGTATCATCTGTTGTAGGCCCAAATAAATAAAATAAAATAAGAAATCATTCTCAAAAAATATAAACGCCATTCTTAAAATGTATAAACGAACATTAGTTGGATTAATATTGATTGCACAATAGAAATACAATAATTGAGAGAAGAAAAAGAGATATGTATCTATCAAAACCCAGTTAGATTACCATTCATTGGATTGCACACTTTGTTTGTTTGTTTGGATATGTAGCAAATTAACATTTTAATAGCATTTAATGACTGACTGAATGGAAATGACAACAAATGAAAATGTAAAATGAAAAAAGCGATCATGAAAAAGTTTCCAAAAAATGAATAAAATGATTTTTGACCACTTTGTTGTTCAGATAGGCCTATATAACATATTTGTAACTAAATGATACATTAATTGACACAAAAGACAGTATAAACTGAGGAGTGACTCCCGTGAGGTTCATGTATTTTCTTCACTCCGCTGGGAAACTGCTCTCATGTCAAGAAGCATCACGTCAGTGCATGCACTGCATCGTCCAATCAGTGAGCGATACACAGTAAGGGGAGGGGCGAGTGTCTAAGGATTTCATGGGAGGATGGTCTGGTGGTTCCTCGATTATAGCTCCTCCATTATCGCTCCTCGCTCCTCCGACAAAAATAAGGCCATTGGGACACTACTCAAGATGGCGCAGACAAATCAACTTCCTGTGAGACCGAGACTGAGGAGCGAGGAAATGAAAAATAAGAGAAGTGAGAAAGGCCCTATGTGTCACGATATTCATGTTATGTCACGTTTTTACGTCTAGGTTTGGGTGTTTTGCTGTTCTCCCTGTCATGTTTTCCTCCTGGTTTATTGTCTGGTCCTTTTCCCTGTGTTTTTCCTCCTGTCGTTAGTTTCCCTGGTGTGTCTGATTGTGTTCACCTGTGGCCCTTGTGTTTCTCCTCCCCTGCCCGGCTGTTTCTCATATCTTGTGATTACCCCTCCCTGTATTTACTGTAGTCTTGTCTCTTTCTGTGTCGGTTCATTGTTTGTCTTTCCCTTCATTTCACGCTCCATGAAGTTTGAACTCCTTGAAGTTTTGGTCCTGGATTAATTACTCGTGCTCCCCTGTTTTTGGTAATGCTACTTCGTCTCTTGTTTTATTTTGTCATCGGCTTTTTTTTGTAAATTAAAGCTCGCTTTTTGTTAATACTGCTCTTGGTTCCTACCTTTTCCACAAACTGTAACACTTTGGTCCCATCATATACTCTGGGAAGATAATATTTACTGTGCTTGAAAACTGGTATCACATCATCATGTGAGGTTGACTTTGTGACCTGGAGAACCTTTCAGCTGCAACATTAGCTTGTTGATAAGCACAATTTGTCTCTGGTGTCGGAATGTCTCGCTATGTTAGTACATTCTTAAAAAACAAAACACCATTTACTTTCGGGTTAAAATGGGTTGTAACTGTGTTACTGAGCATTGTAACGGGTAATATATTACCCACATTTCATTAGTAATCCGTTACATTACTTTGTTACAGGAAAAAGTAATATATTACTGTAACTCCGTTACTTTTGTAAAGCGTTAAACCCAACACTGTTCAAAAGAGGCAACAACCGGAAGACAGAGAAGAAGAACAGACTGCGTGATCTAAACAAACAACAAATAGCGTGTGCGTTCCATTTTCACTCTCGTCCATTGAAAACATGTTTTGTGCGGTACTGGAGCTATCAGCCATTGGAGTGTTGCTTGTGGAAGACATTCTCAAGCAACCGTTTAGTTTCTCATGCACTGATTCGCTAGCTGAACAGCCAATCGGAGTTATTTCTTTGTCCGACTGCCTGTGGCCAACGCACAGCCATGAAAGGCCAAATAAGGCGTGTCACGGCCGACTGTGCGGGACATACCAAATTGAGTGTGGGCGACGAACGAAAATGGCCGATTTCGGCCTGGTGTGTCAGGGCCTTAATGGTAACGTGTGTGTGTATGTGGAAATCCCCCTTCGATTCTATTGGCTCTAACGGTTCAAAAGAGATGTCAATCATCAAAATCGACCAATGGGTTCCAGAGAAACTGCAAATACACCCATTTCCACCCAAATGACCCGAGGTGTTTTTTTGTTGTTGCTAAAACTCTCTAAAAAGGTCAAATGTCACTTGTTTTGCATCAATATTGATACAGGGTATTATTATATGTTATATTTTGGATTCCTAAAGCTTTTAGTCTACTATCCCATCATTCAAGGGTGGTTTTCATTATAAGTAGTGGTTTATTTTTGGAAGGAGACTATAATTAACATTTGTGTTGATTTGTGAACATCTTTGAACATTCGTTCAATCTGAATTTACTTTAAAATAAAAAACATCTATATTGATTCTGACTTTTCTCAATCCAACTCACAGGTTTATCATTGCTTTGAGAAAAAAGATTATTAATTTACCCCTTTTAGAAGGGAAGTTATTGTCATTTGTTCTGGGAATTTCATTTTCGAGCCTGAGACCTGAAAAACAGGCTTGGGGATTAACAGGTTAAGTGAGAAGTAAAGAAAAGCTGTGCTATGAAAGTTAGCTTTTGCTACCTTTAGATCCATAACAATGCAACCAGCCTAATAGCAGGGACAGTTAGCTACATAGCTAGCAGTGAGTGAGCGTTCAGACACCGGCGCACAAACTCAAACTGACTTGTGTGCCTGACTCTACCAACAGGCTTTCATGATTCTGTTTAGATATGCAAGTATAAACCATGATAGCTTATTTTATTAAACCGCTAATTTTATATGAAAATCAATGGAGGCTGAGTTAACTTTGTAGGAAAACCTACCGTCCATGACTGCCCCTGAGCTGTGTTTTATTTGTTAACCTAAATTAACATATTTTTCATTTCCTAAAACATTTATTTTCCTGTCATATTAACAGTGTGGATGTTTGAGACAGCGTGGTGTAGGCCTACAGAGGTCTTATCCCGTTTGCCCACTTCCTCTGAGGGGACAGCACGGAGGGGGGGGGGGGGGGGGGGGGGGGGGGGGGGGCATGAAGAACGACCTGCACCAGCTTCATCCACGCTGGGCGTTGCTGTTATCACTTGCTCAGTGTCATTTCATTTGACCAAATGTCTTTACATATACATTTAATAGATTTTATAATTATCCACCTTTTTAGTTTATGTCCTTTTATTTAAAACATTATTTGAGACTTAATCTTCTGGTAATGCTAAATGTATTTCAAGGAGAGACTTCATTTTGTACAAGAACATTTATTGACACATGTCACGTGATAAATGTTAAGTCTTTGGCGATTAGACCCCGATCCTGAAATCGTATATATAAAGGGGGAAATGCAGCCGTGAGCATATAGGGAACCCCCGGGGGTCTGGACACTGGTGATGATGCTGAAGATCTGGATTTGATGAGGAGATGGGATGAAGAGGAGGTGTGATGAGGTTTTTGGATTAACTCTCCTGGCACTGGGTATGATGAAAGGAGGTGGATGGGGCGGAGGCGGGCGGCAGCATGACAACCTGAAATCACAGCTGACTGCAGGAGAGAGGAGAACCATTTAAAAGTTTGGCTGCAGCACGGTGATTGGCTGCTGGAGAATGAAGTGAATGTAATAGGTTAAAGAGAACGCCCGTGATGAGCTGATTATAAGCAGCTGCGGACTGAATGTATACCAGTCTTCCTGAAAAAATGTACGCTAAGCTTCATATAATTTTCTCACAGGATATAGAATGAGACAACACAGTTTGTATCCATGTATGAATGCTTCAGCTCTTCAGACCAACATAGTAAGCTGTGAGCAGTGGCGGCTGGAGGAAATATTTTTGGTGCGGCTATGGAAATGGTGACAAAACCATAGGGCATTTAAAATCAGGAGACTAAATACGAACATTGTGTGTGTGTGTGTGTGTGTGTGTGTGTGTGTGTGTGTGTGTGTGTGTGTGTCATACTTGCCAACCCTCCCGATTTTCGCGGGACACTCCCGCATTTCTCCCGATTTCTGACAAAATCAGATTTACTCACGACTGCTTCCACTCGGACTTTAATACAGCTACACCATTGTTTGGTTTCCATGGTAGCGCGTCTCTTTAGCAGCGCGCGCAGCTCAAAGTCTGAGAGGGTGAGGAAGATGAAAACTGAACAAGAATCGACAACTCGACCCTCTGATCACTCCTTTCCTGTAAAATACAGGTCCAGCCCACACATATGCTCCATGGTGCCACAGGCATTGCCCTTACAACTACAATAAGCATGCAAATGTTAATCTACAGCTCCGGCGATCCACTAGCACCGGAGTCTACACCTGCAGACGTAGCCATCCCCTTCTGTAGCGTCACCTTGGATACGAGTCTAAACAGTAGCGTGGGGTGGGGAAAAAATTAAGGGAAGCCAATAATACGTCCTTTCTTTTGGGGTGGGAGGGGGTGTGGTGGTCAATGTAATAACGTAACCAGATGAGTGATTACAGCGTCCGGTATCATTTTACACCCATTTCTATCATACAGATGCAGGACTTACACACGCCTGTTATCTGACCGACAGGTCCGCACGCACTCTCCAGCCGAAACTCTAATAAGCATTCATTCACAAACTAAATCAGGAGACCTTTAACGTTTTACGTCCGGTTCGCTCCTTTGTTCCTCGCTGTACACAGCTCCAGTTTGGGCATTGGCCTGTCATCAGATTGTATTTGTTTTTGTTTCTGCTGCAGCGGAAGTTTAGTACAATTATTTTTGATTAAATACTCCAAATCTCCACCCACCATAATTGCACTTGCTTCAGTTGCTTGCTACTTTCTGACGGCGGTGAGAGTGGTGCAGTGACGCTATCTATCTTCTATCTATTAGATTTATGATTCGAAAATTATAAAAGTAGGGTAGACATGTGGATATTATCCGACTGAACAAAACGTCCATTTACCTAACAGGTTCGTTTTCCACTGACCTTTTTTCGAGCTATTTTCCAAAATCCTATAGAGAAATCCCATTGCTTTTTTGTCGAGGGAAACCGAGCACAGCTTACTTCCGCTTTTTGGGACGCATCACTGCACCACTAAGTTGATGCGATTTGATTGGATTGTGAGGCAAGGGAAGCCAGCCGCCTCTGGCTTCCCTTGGCATGGCCCTGACCAATCACAGGTTGGCAGGGGCATGACGTGAGCCTCATCTGATTGGTCAATCCCTCCATTTTTTTTCACAAAGGGAAGCCAATTTCGGCTGGCCTCCTCTCGCAACAGAGAGTGCAATCTACTGTTTCACCATAACATCTAGAGGGGCGCTGTTTCATTCTTTGTAAAATACTCAATGAGAATGGGGGAGAGACGGGCCGGCAGCAACACACAACGAAGAATTTTCGAAACTAAACGAAGTGTTTTTATTAATTCATTAAAATTATAACTACAATCCGAAAAAAACAAAAATTTGGAAATATATTTTTTTATTTATTTTTAATTTTGAATGACAATCAAACATGTGGGAAGAGGGGGGGCGGCACCCCTAGCGCCCCTATGGGCCGGCCGCCACTGGCTGTGAGCATGTTCCTAATTGTGTTGGTATGCAACCTAGGTCTGGTCTGTTTAATAAAGCAAGTCTGCCACTTTTATATTGTAGAATTTGTTAAATTAAAACAGTCTTTAATTGTTTGTGCTAAACATAGAAATATATGCTTTTGAAATGTAACATGTCTTTGAAAAAAATAACAGTATACAGTTTATATTGTGTATCTCCTTTAGCTTGAAAATACATATGTGTTTTTTTAATCTGTAAAATAAATAAATAGACAGACACTTTATCAATCCCAAATTGGGAAATTATTTTATAATAATAATAATAATAATAATAATAATAATAATAATAATAATAATGCACAGCAAATTATAAGATAAGTCCGATATTTTCATGAAAACTCCCCAGGAGGAGAAACCAACACAAACGTGGCCGAGTGGACTCCGGAGTTTGCTGCATGAATTGCACTGTATGATCTGTGGTGTAGTGGGCTGTCACTCAAAAACTGAGTAGCCAATGGGGACGCACCCCTGAAAGTCCCGTCCACCTGGGACGTTTGTGTCAAAATCCAAAACAAAAAATGAGGGAGCGCAAACAAATTATTTGTTTGCAACTTAGTTTTATTTTTTTAAATGAAATACAATTTTCTTGACTCGGTTTTTTCTCTCTCTTAAACTCTTAGTTTTGCTTGATTCTGAGAAAGTGTTGCTTTATCTTTATGAAACAAAACTAATCCCATACAACTCGTCACAGATGTAACCTTGCTTTGAGAAAAAAGATTATTAATTTACTGCGTGCTCGCCAGCAATGGAGGATATTCCAATTCATACCTGTGGACTCCTCTGTCCTTGCACTCTCAGTCCCGCTATCAGTATGAGAGTAGCAGGAATAAAGCAACCAGTCCTCATATTTATGATCATTGGGCTCATCTTCTACGTGCACCGTGTGTATGTAAAGAGTGGATATGATGAGGATACAGCGGGGTCCAAAAAAAAGGTTGAACACCCTCGGGTGATCAAGAGTCTATCTGACCTGGAGACAAGCGTCAGCCACCTCTGTGAGTCAAGGAAATTATTTTTTTTGTCTAAGTTCATGTTACTCACATTTTATGTTTTTTTTTAATCAGTCCGTTACAAATTAAGATGGGGAAATTGTAAGGAAGTTATGTTTAATTGGAACTTAACTTATAGACATGATGCGCTTTTATTTTCATGTTTGCATGCTCATTTCATTCAAATATATCTGTGATTATATATGGATTAACATAAAAGGGCGCGAGAAAATGGCAACTTTTTAAAAAGGTAAAACTAAAATAGGAAACAAGAGTGAAATAAAATTAGCAAACATTTATTAATGGGTATATCCATTTTAATTGATTAATATTAATGTGTTGCTTACTGAAGTTTAAAGTACATTGTGTGCTATTGCTTAATAGACACAGTACATTCTAAACTGAACAAAACCTGCAGTAAGTAATTAACATAACGCAAAATGGCATTAATCCTTTGTTTAAACCAACCTCCAAATGTAATTTCTTTAACTATCCCTGGCCGCATTGGTCACGAAAATTAACTTGTAAAGATATTTTTTCCAGTTTGTGGATTATTTTTCTCCAACTATCATTTACAACAGCAATTGTTTTCTTACAATATAATTCTAAGTGCTTGTCAGGGGTCAGCAATACATTTCAACCTACCTAAAATGTGCTGTTTTGCCCATATCTGAGCTTATTTTGTGTCACTATTGGGTGTCAAAAATGGCTTAAAATGTGCCAAATCTCAATAAATTTGAATATCATGGAAAAGTTGATTCATTTCAGTAATTCTATTAAAAAAAGTGAAAGACATATAATATATATAGATTAATTTCACACAAAGTGAATTATTTCAAGTGTTTATATGTTTTAATCTAGATGATTAAGTTTTACAGCTAATGAGAACCCAAAATTCAGTATCTCAGAAAATTAGAATTTTTAAAAAATGTAAATATTTTACACTCACAGTGTCACACACTCATCAGCTAATTGACTCAGAACACCTGCAAAGCTTTCCTGAGCCTTCAAATGATCTCTCATGGCTGATGAATCTGGATCGACTTTCAGACGCTGCAGAGAGTTTTGACGGAGTTAACGCAGCAGTGAGTTACCTGTTTCACACACACCTGCATTGCACATTACAGTTTTTCTCGATTGCTAACACACTTTTTTTTTTTAATTGCTCAGTTTCTCAGAACACTAAACACAATTCACAAAACCACACACCAAAAGTGCAAAACACCTCATTTCTACTGCTAAATGAAATGCCATGTTGATTTGCAAATTGTGTGAAAAGCTGGAAACGTGTTTAGAGTTTTGGAGATTTGAGCCGATGCTTTGCTCTTTGAGTGTCAGTTAAAATAGTTATGTTTTATGTTGAATTTTAGTGTGTTAGCCATCAAGAAAAACTGTAATAACACCCTGTTCTCTGACATTTTTCTCTGTACTGTGTCATGCTGGGCGGACCTGTTCTACCGGCAGAATGCGTTTATATTATGAATTAAGTTCCTCCGGCACAAATAAGCGCCATGGAATGCTCCTTAAGATGGCGCACAAAAAACAATTTCTGTTGAGAGCGAGGATCAAGGAGCGAGGAAATTACAAATAAGAGACTGGGCATGTACCCCGTGCATCAAAAGCCACCATGCACAGATGTATCCAGGACATGGGCTACAAGTGTTGCATTCCTCATGTCAAGCCACTCCTGAACGCCAGAAGCGTCCTACCTGGGCTAAGGAGAAAAGGAACTGGTCTGTTGCTCAGTGGTCCAAAGTCCTCTTTTCAGATGAAAGTACATTTTTGCATTTCATTTGGAAACAAAGGTCCCAGAGTCTGGAGGAAGAGTGGAGAGGCACATAATCAAAGATGCTTGAAGTGTGAAGTTTCCACAGTCAGTGATGATTTGGGGAGCCATGTCATCTGCTGGTGTTGGTCCACTGTGTTTTATCAAGTCCAAAGTCAACGCAGCCGTCTACCAGGACATTTCAATGCACTTCATGCTGCCTTCTTCGGAAAGCTTTAGGGAGATTCTGAATTCATTCTTGGCATCTGCCCACACTGCCAAAAGTACCAAAACCTGGTTGAATAACCATGGAATGACTGTGCTTCATTGGCCAGCAAACTCGCCTGACCTGAACCCCATAGAGAATCTATGGGGTATTGTCAAGAGGAAGATGAGAGGCATCAGACCCAACAACGCAGACTGAAGGCCGCTATTGAAGCAACCGTGCTTCCATCACACCTCAGCAGTGCCACAGGCTGATCGCCTGAAAATGACTGCATGGATGCAGTAATTTGTGCATAATGAGTCTCAACCAAGCACTCGGAGTTAAAACATGACCATACTTTTCAGAAAGCCGACATTTCTGTATTTAAAATCCTTTTTGTATTGGTCTTATGTAATATTCACCTTTTCTGAGATACAGAATTTGGGGTTCCAAGCTGTTAGCATTAAGATTAAAACAAATGAACACTTGAAATAATTCACTTTGTGTGAAATGAATCTATATATTATATGAGTTTAACTTTTTTAATAGAATTACTGAAGTTAATCAACTCTTCCACGATATTCTGATTTATTGAGATGGACCTGTATTATCATGGTTCATAGAACAAAGTATTCTCATTTAGCATTTTGCTTGTTTTGTCAAGACAACCTACTCAAAGCTTTTGAGCAGAAGCAGGACACCATGCAAAAATTGCTCGAAGAGGACGTAGAGCGAAGGAGATAAGCTGCAGAGGTCATACAGCCACCAGTCTAAAAACTCCCAGTGCAGAAACAGGAACCTAAAGCAAAGATCGAGGAAAAACAGGAGGCCCCTGTAAAGAAAAAGTCAAATAAACTCTTCCCTGACTCCCCCCTGTTCAAGGAGTGGTGTGGGAATCTGTCTGAGGATGAGCAAAGAGAGGCACAGAGTTTGTTTGATAATTACGGCTACAACGTGTTTCTGAGCAATCGCCTTCCTCTAGATCGTGCTATTGCAGATACCAGGGATAAAAGGTACGCATTGATATCTCCTATGAAGCCATAACTACTGTGTCACTTTGTACACAAAGAAGAGTTTGCTGATAATCCTTCACCTTTTTGTTACCATGAGGTCTGTTTGGATTAAACATTTACACAGCTTGTTAAAAAGACAAGGGTACCTTGTGTTTCTGAACAGGTGTCTTGAAAAGACTTACCCAAAGGATCTGCCAAGCATTGGGGTGGTGTTGATCTACCTTAATGAGGGCCTTTCGATCCTCAAAAGAGCCCTGCGCAGCATCATCGACCGCACCCCTAAAAACCTGCTGAAGGAGATTATTTTGGTGGATGATAATAGCTCGAATGGTGTGTATGTTTCAAGCGAATCAGAAT
>NC_136904.1:80319397-80352484 GCF_949606895.1 Notothenia rossii
GCTCCCCCTCCTTTTTTTCAATTTTTTTGTGATTCCCAGAATCAGCACTTCTCTAATAGGGCTGAAATAGAGGGGTACGAGGCATGGCTAGAATGGGTGATCTGTTTGGTATTTTGAGCAAAACAATTCATAGACATGTTTTCATATATGAGACTGTGGCAGCGGGGTGTGGTTAGGGTGCCGGCTGCTGGAGTGAAGGGAGTGGCTCGGCCGGAGGCCAGACAGCTGATCGGAATAAGGTAATCAGTGACGGAATAAAAGTGTGTCGTAACCTGGTTCTGGTCTGTTTTGCAGTAGGCGGGATCCTGGAAGGTCGCCAAAGGACCTGTGAAGGTTCCCACACGGGCAACGTTTGAGACCCGTGTATACTTTGTTTGGAGCTAATAAACGCATGTGATCAAACAACCTGCTCTTTCCGTCCCTATTTTGAACCCTGTGTGAGCGGAGAGGCTCACAGAGACCTATAATATATGCTCGAAAAATGATCAAAGTGAACCTGCTCTCCTCCCTTCCTTTCACTCATGCAGGGCTGAACCTCTGCTGACGCAGATCAAGGGGGATCGGACCGTGGTGACGTCCCCTGTGTTTGACAAAGTCAACTATGATGACCTTACAGTTTCTCCATACGAACCGGCCGCACATGCCTTCGACTGGGCTTTATGGTGCATGTATGAGAGTTTCTCCGACGATTATTACAAACTCATGGATGGCTCACTGCCTGGAAAGTAAGTAAAAGTGTATCCAGTCTTGTTTTACATGTCTCAAACAAATATAGGCCTAACCTGGATGAGGCTTTCTTGATGATTTGAAATGAAACTGATGTATTCCACTGTAGAATGTTTAAAATGATACACTACTCACAGTTTACTCCTTTTATTTCAGGAGTCCATCTGTCATGGGAATCCTAGTGGCTGACAGGAAGTATCTAGGAGAAATTGGAGTTCTCGATGAGGGAATGAAAGTGTACGGTGGTGAAAATGTGGAGCTGGGAATTCGAGTGAGTAAGCGTTGCCTATCCAAACCTGTGTCTTTGTTTTAATGATTGTGAGGTGAACAGCTACAGTATGTTACAGAGGATAGAGATGTGGACAGTGGCTATTTCTTTATTGGTAACTTCCTGGAGTCTTTGCTGGTTGTCTGGCAACTTTGCCAGGAAGAGATGGTGTCCTGCAAACTGTGTGCTTTGCACCTGCACTAATGTTATTGATGACAGAACAATTATTCTATTTGATAAATGAGTATAAAGGATACCATGTTTTGTTTTTTGCTCGTATAGGTGTGGACATGTGGAGGCAGTATTGAAGTAGTTCCCCCCCCCCCCCCCCCCCCGTTGTTTTCTTTACTGGAACATGTTTAACAGCACAAACAAAATAAACGACAAATAAACCAACATCAACATGATGCAGCTCCTTGAACTCTTTTTACCTGCCGCTTTGTTCATCTTTAGTCACACGTGTGAGGGAGGGGGGGTTGTGGGGGCGGGGTCGGTGTGTAGCGTGCTGCAGCAGCAGTCTGCTCTGCACGCAGGCTTCCTCCAAGTTTACAGTAAAACAAACTGGTGGTGTGACCAATGGCCATTTACAATTATTAATACTATTACTATTATCAGCATTAGTCTATATTTTGGTTGAAACTAAGCCAGAAAAAAAAAAAAACATAAGTAATAATAAAAATATATATAAATAAAATCGATTTTTAAAAATAATATTCGATTATGGAGACTGTAACGAATATTCGAATAATCAAATAATCACTGGCATCCCTATTATTTTGACCTTTACTAAGCTCTCAGTGGTGTGATGGAAACTTCTGAAGCAACTTTGATGGCAAACACTGATGGTTTATTTGGAGCTTCGCCTGGAGAATTCACAAGACATGTCGTGTGCCACGAGTTGACACAGCAGATACCAAGCAAATTCTGAAGATCTCTTCTGCAGTAGGAGGTTTTAACTAGTCCAGAGAGTGTAATCAACACTCCTCATTTAGCGAGACTAAACAGGTGGAGACACTGAATCAACTAAAGTTGTCGGTTATGGCTAGAGAATGCACACCTCGGAGCCTTCTGTGCCTAAGATAAGGAAGTGCTCCAAATGTCCCAAAACAATAAACTCTCAGATCGGGCTGTGCCCGGTCATAAACTGGCAACAATAACTCCAGTTTGAGCAGCCCCTCCTTAAGCAGCTGTCCAAGGCTGATAACCTGTGTCCAAGGAACAGGGGGCACAGGAAGGAGAACCCTAAACAAATTATCCCCTAACAAGTGGCACTTCGTATACGTAAAGCATTGAATCATGAATTATTCTCGAAAAAACTGCAGTTGAAGCGTTCCTCAGGCTCGAAAATGAAATGCCCAGAACAAATGACTATATAATATATTCACTTCTAAAAGGGGTAAATGAATAATCTTTTTTCTCAAAGCAATGATACACCTGGGAGTTGGCTGTAGAATTGTCAGAATCAATATAGATGTTTTTATTTTAAAGTAAATTCCTGATTGAACATAGTAAAAAAATCTAAATTATAGTTTCCGTCTAAAAAAAAAGAAGCCACCCTTGAATGATGGGATAGTAGCCAAAAACCTTTAGGAATCCAAACTATAACATATAATAAGTACCCTGTATCAAGAATAATGCAAAACAAGTTACATTTGACCTTTTTAGAGAGGTTTAGAAAAAGTAGGTCCAGGCGGACTCACCTCTGGGTACATTTGGGTGTATTTGCCGTATCTCTGGAAAACATTGGTCAATTTGGGTGATTGACACCTATTTGTAACTGTTAGAGCCAATAGAATCAAGGTGAAGTTCCTTAATCCATCTAAATATTACCATTGATGAGTTAGAATGATGCACACGCAGCTTGCCCAAAACTGGAAGCTCCGTTACACTCTATATGAAAAATGCGTTTATTGCCATAAATGTTATGATGGATTATCAGTAATCATTTCAAAGTGACACAGAGACATTGGATTAACCTCCAGCAGCGTTTATATGCGTTTTAATGCCCTTGATCAGAAAACAGCAAAGGTAAGACGTATTTGCCGTTTTGGCCCCGTAAAGAGAAGTTGTTTGTTGTCTTTCCTGGCTTTCGCTGCCGTGAGTCTTGGTCAAACAGTGATGATATACTTATACCAATGGAATCTGTGGAATCTCAGCTTTCGTATCTAGTTTGTGCAGATTGCATGAAGTACAACATATCGCTACCGTGAGTTATGTGCTAAGTGCGCTAGCATTTCTTTGCTTAGTGCTCATTTAGACGCTTGGTGTTAGACTTGTGTTTTGTTTAGGTAAAAACTGTTAATATTGTCTGATAGCTGAGTTTCTTCCCGTTAAGTGGGTATGACATATTAATAGGTTGTTAAATGTTAATAAGCCCTGAGACACAGTTTTGTGCAATATTGTTGTGTCTGCCCCCGCCGCCGGGGGCTATCGGGCTGAAGAAATCCCTCAAACCTGCTGGCATTTTTAGAATGGATAAACTGTAAATTGTTTTAACATTTTTTATTTTTGAGGCTAAAAGCATACAGGTTTTTAAAAATATGTTTCTATGACTTAAATATCCTTCCCTATTGATAAAGGTTTATGTGCATTTTGAGATTTCTTGGGGGCATTTCTTTCCCATGCCCCCTTAACTTCTGACAATAAAGGGGGCATATTTGAGTGAATCTCAATCACTTACAGTTTTTCTCAATCGCTAAACCCACTATTTAGAATCAAAATTCCTTTCATCAAACCAACAGCACAGCCATCGAAACAGAAAACCATTTCTCTACAACAGTATACCATTTCTCATTGATATCACACAAAATGCAGATGCTAAGCAGTGTTTTGCAAAACAGATCACACAATTCTCTAACTGAAGTTACAATTCTCTACACAAAGATCAAAAATCTGTTGTGTAACTCATGTCTACAAAACAACAAATAATCTTCTCACAGTGGATAACACTTCCTCATAAACTTAGACCATAGCTACACTAATTGACACTTGATGTGCAAAATATTAACACTTGTTATCAGTCAATCAGCCCATTGAAAAAGGTAACTCCATGGAATGTACTGTATACCTTACAGTAATGATGTTACATTGAAAACATTTACATGATAGAATTTGCATGACTGTACTTAAAATATTTTTTTAAATGGTGCCGGTAAAGCTATAATAGTGTTGATATGACTTGCATAGGTCTTTGAGATGTTCATATGGGGAGGATTAGCTATAGCTGATACAACATTTTTACAGTCAGTAATTGTGGTCTTTTCCTTTTTGCACATTGAGAAATGTTTTTTTTGTATTGGGGTGAATTGAGTACTTCACTTCCATGTAAATGAATTGCTCACAGCTGACATCAATGAATTTCCTATAGTAATTGTAATTAGTGAGAATCCTATAAAAGACCTCCCTCACTTCAGTAAGATGTTTGTGTAAACAAAATGGCTGATCGAGTAGGTAGAGGAGCTCTGAGAGGAAGAAAGAACCCTGTTGTTCAGCGAGGAAGAGGGAGGGCTGATGTTCAGAGAGGAAGAGGGAGAGCTGATGTTCAGAGAGGAAGAGGGAGAGCTGATGTTCAGAGAGGAAGAGGGAACCCTCATGTTCAGAGAGGAAGAGGGAGGGCTGTACGTATGCGTGGTGGAAGAGTTGAAAGGGGACCAATGCGAACAGTAGTTTCGGACAACACCCGTGCAACTATTGTGGACCACGTCATAAACCATGGCATGTCCCTCAGTGAGGCTGGCCAAAGGGTTCAGCCCAATATACCGAGATCAACAGTGGCATCCATTATTAGGATCTTCAGGCACGAAAATAGGTAAGCTACTGTAACCCTTTTTTACAGCACTTCATGCATTTCTATTTTGATGTAGGTTTCGATCACTGTTTTTATATTACAGTACATAACATTCTCAAATATTTATTGATAGAACTGAAAGAGCACCCCGCTCTGGTGGCAGACGAAAGGCCTTTACTCCAGAACAAGAGTCTGCCATTGTTGATATGGTTGTGGCCAACAATGAAATCCGCTTAAGGGAGATTCAGGCCAGAATAATTGCAGACCAGGATGTCTTCAGTAACATTCAGTCTATAAGTGTTGCAACCATTGACCGGGTGTTAAAGAGGCAACACCTCAGAATGAAACAGATCTATAAGGTTCCTTTTGAACGCAACTCTGACCGTGTGAAGGAGTTAAGGCACCGGTATGTACAGGTAAGGACCTCAATCACACTGATGGCTTGCCTATATTTTTAGTATGTCTGACTGCTTACAGTAATGTAAAACGGTCCTCTGTTTGTTTCATTTTCTTTAGCGAATGATGGAGCTGGAAGGCAATGCATTACCACATGTTTTTGTATATGTGGATGAAGCAGGCTTCAACCTCTCCAAAGTGAGGAGACGTGGGAGGAACCTTATTGGGCAAAGAGCGACAGTCTTTGTTCCAGGCCAAAGGGGAGGAAACATAACATTGTGTGCGGCTATCTCGACACAAGGCGTCCTTGCTCACATCCCTTTAATGGGAGCATATAACACGCAACGTGTCCTTGCCTTCCTGGATGTCCTGTATGACGGACTTGTGCCACCAGAAGAGAGGGATCAAGTGAGGTCGGTTCACGTGGTCATATGGGACAATGTGGCATTCCACCACTCTCGTGACGTGAGGGCATGGTTTGAGGCTCATCCACACATGGCCATGGAGTTCCTCCCTCCATACTCCCCATTTCTAAACCCCATTGAGGAGTTCTTCTCTGCCTGGAGATGGAAGGTTTATGACCATCATCCTCATGACAGAATGCCCCTTTTGGACGCAATGAATGCTGGCTGTCGGGACATCTCTGCGGAATCCTGTCAAGGGTGGTGTCGACACGCAAGGAGATATTTCCCACGCTGCCTTGCAAGGGAAGACATACGCTGTGACGTAGATGAGGCTATGTGGCCAGACAGACGCCAAAGAGCAGATCAGTAAAGTTATATAGATCTCATTCTCTGCTTTACTGCTGATTTACATCATTTACCCATGTTATTTTTTTCCAGTGTATTGCTATTCGTCTTTTGTTTCTTTTACGGTGCTCTTCTGAAAATGAGACAATAAAAACAATGGCATAGTTACAGTAAGACTCTGTTTTTCCTATATGTAAGTTTGTTTCTCCCAACTTGTCAGTTTTCCGTTCAGTTTCCAATATCGATAGCTTGAGGTTTGTGTATTGATGATTGTAGTCAGTATTTAGTGTGCCACTTAGTAATGACTGTTCAAATAGTCTTCTCATGAGCTGACAAATGTTTGTTTTTGGAGAAGGTATCTGGTTTTGGAAGGAGTATTTTTAGTTTTGAGTGCCTTAGAGCACTTTGCAAGAAATGTATATTGTTATGGTAGAATGGGTTATTATGGTGACCGGAGTTTCAGTTATGAAAACACATTTGTCTCATTAGAGGACAATTTGTTCTGTTTCGATCGACTTATTCTTTTTTGTGACCAGTATTTTCAGTTTTGGTCATGTAAGTGCATTTTGCAAAAGATATTCAGAGTTATGGCAAGTGTGTTTCTGTTTAGATGGCTATGCTCTTGTTTTGAAGAAATGAATTTAGATTCTAAAAAGTGGGTTTAGCGATTGAGAAAAACTGTAAGCTACAAAATAACAATTTATACCATACTCCCTGCAGAATCATGGAATTGACATTGGGAATGTCACGGAGAGGAAAGAACTAAGGAAAAGGTTGAACTGTAAACCCTTCAAATGGTACCTGGAAAATGTGTATCCCAAGTTGGATCCCTTGGACAACGTAGTTGCCTATGGAGGAGTACGTTTAGTTTCATCTAATGCTTTGAATGGTGGTAGAATTATTGCTGGGTGTGTGTTTTAATGATTCACTCCTACACAGCAATGTTTTCTACATTTGAGCTCCCAAATATTTATTATTATTTTACTTTTTTAATATTTTATTTTGTCTCCCCTACTTATAGATGAAGAATCTTGATACCAACATGTGCATAGACCAAGGCCCAGTGCCGGGAAACACACCCATTGCCTTCAATTGCTACTTCTATGGACCTCAGGTAAGTTAAGATTCTAAAAGTGGTTGTCAAGATTAATCCTTAATCTTTGTCCTATTTGCTGCTGATTTAACTGCCAAAACTGTTTTTTAAAATACTTTTTAGATTACTTATTACTACATCGGCGGCATCAAGTCCCACAAATACAATGACAACCGGTGTATAGCTGACATTGGGAATAAAGAAACAGAACCAGGACTGTTCAACTGCAGAGAGGCTCTGCAGAAGAAAATGGGGATCTACTGGGACTTCACTCAGGTACTATTAATTAAATGTAATCTAGCAAAAGAAGCAACTGGTAAAATACTGTTATTAGTAAAAGCCCTGTGTTCAAAGATATTAGTGTTGTTAAAGTATTAGCATCAAAATAAACCCTTAACGTAGCATAATGTGCTAAAATGAACAGCGTTTTCTTAAAGGTCCCATGACATGGCCATTTCTACTGATCATAATTCCATTGTTGAGGTCTACTAGAATAGATTTACATTGTTTAATGTTCCAAAATCACATTGGTTTCTCATACAGCATCTCTGTATAGTATGTGTATTCACTGTCTGTCCTAAACGGCTTGTTGGAGCTCCTGCCCCCCCCACTCCCTATGAGCCCACTGTGCTCTGATTGGTCAGCTCGTCCACTATGTTCTGATGAGTCCACCACCGTCACAGCGGGAACATCAGTGATTATGAGTTACAACTTACAATGGCATTTGATAGCAACCAGAAAATGACACCAGTAATGACAAACAGATGAGAATGCTGTGTGGGGTCTGGGTGCCGTGTTGGCGGGACGTTGCGGGGCTCGCTGCTCCGCCCTTTGAAGATCGAGGAGCGGACAGTGTGAGCTGTATTACTTGTGTCATTTCCTGGTTGCTGCGTGGGGTCTGCGAGACAGTGAGACATCGCGGAACTCAGCCTGAGCACACACATACACTCCCAGCCAGGCTGTTCGCCACACAGTTCGCCACACACTCACAGCCTGAGAAAAGATAAGGCTGAGTGAGTGTGTGTGTGTGAGGAGAAGAAAAAAATGGAAAAATAAAAATCTCCAACGAGGCGTTCTGGGGCAGCATAGACAGGTATTTTCTGTGTTAGAGTTTTACTCGCTACAGGGTGTACTTTGAGGGTTTCTGACTTTGCAGACCGTTTACATGCATAAAAAGCTACATAACCAGGGCTGCACATAACTGGTGCGCATGCGCGCCCCCCGCCAAAAAAGGAGCACCGGATCATTTGAAAAAAAGCGCATCTGCGCACCAACATTGAGAGAGAGAGAGAGAGAAGAGAGAGATGAGAAGAGAGAGAGATGATAGATCACAGAAGAGAGAAGAGAGAAGAGAGAGAGAGAGAGAGAGAGAGTATAATTCGAGAGCCATTTAGGTTTAATTTTTTTGATCCGCCCGCACGGCATCTGCGATCCCTCGCTCTACCCCTCGCTATCGCGTGAAGGGTCTGCTTTATGCGCTCCGCACAGTAACCCTGCTGCGAGGCATACAGTGAACAGCGAACACTTCATGAGCGTGCTCACTAGCGCACCTTCCCCCCCCCCCCGTTCATAAAGTCAAGTACCCCTCAAAAGCTCCGGTTTATTTCATTTTAAGGATGCGCACCAAGCAACATCTCCAGGTGCTCCTTTGAGAACCAGGGCAAACAAGTTATGTACATAACACACAAGGGGACGGGTAATAACCGGAAAAGCATGTCATGGGACATTTAACACTAAATTGTAAATTACCCTTCACTAGGAGTGTTCATTTCTAACCGTTGGTGTTTTGACATATCTGAAATGTTATTGTTTTACCGCTATATTAATCAAATGACTTCACAAATCACGTCTGTTTTCACCAAATCTGAAAATGCATGTAGTTGTCATAATTTGGTATGTACCACCCTTTGAAATGATAGGGTGGGTTAGCTCATGGTGACTCATTGTTCAAAATGTTGCGGTCGTCTGAATGTTTAATGATGACATACTGAGTAATGTGTATACCGTTTACATGTATTTTCTTTTCTAGGGCAAGGAGTTAAAGAACAGAGAGACACAAAGATGTCTGGAGATAAAAAAAGATACACTAGTAATGCAGGAGTGCTCTGGCCAAAGATGGGAAGTCCAACACATAATCAAAGCCTTTTAAAGTGTGTCTGTGTGTTTGCGGCCAACAAGAAGTACACTTCTCTGCTCATAGGTGAGTCTCAAAGAAAGTCAGTAACGCTATCATGCCTTTATATACAGTATATCTCTGACAGACATCAATTCATCTCCATCAACAACTCCAAATCCCCCACAGTCCCTGTCAATCATTGTGTCCCTCAGGGTTCTGTACTTGGTTCCCTTCTGTTCATCATCTACATCCTCCTACTTGTACAATTCCTCTGTCAAAACTAACTCCAGTTCCGCTGTTATCCCGATGACACACAGCTCTACTTATTAACACAATGTATTTCTCCAACCACACACTCCCAACTCGGCACCTGCCTCACCGACATTACAATTTGGATGCAAAACAATCTTCTAAAACTCAACTGCGACAAATCAGAACTCATAATCATCGGCCCAAACTCACTTACCCGCTCAACCCCTCACTTTTCTCCCTCGTGTTAACCAGGTCACAAAATCCGCCTTCTTCCACTTAAAGAACCTTGCCCGCATGAGAGCCTCCCTCTCATGTCCGCTGCTGAAACTCTCATCCATGCCTTCATTACATCCCGTCTTGATTACTGCAACAGCCTTCTTTATGGTTCACCTGCATATATCCTCAAAAAACTTCAATATGTCCAAAACTGCCCACATGCTCACCTTCACCCGATACTCCTACCACATCACCCCTAACCTCCATGATCTCCACTGGCTCCCCATCAAATCCCACATTGACTATAAAGTCTTATTATTCACTTACAAAGCTTTCCACAACCTTGCCCCCCCCCTACCTCTGTGACCTTATCCAACGACACACCCCCACCCGTCGCCTCAGATCTGCTGACGCTTACCTACTGCAGCAATCAGAACCAAGCTCCGGACCTGGGGTGACGGGGCTTTCGCAGAAGCATCCCCCTAACTCTGGAGCTCCTTCCCCAGCCACGTCCGATCTGCCAACACTCTCACGTCATTCAAAAAAGCCTTCAAAACTCACCTTTTCACTCTTGCCTTTAACTCCTAATACCCCTCTCCCCTGGTTAGAGATACTGTAGGCATAATGTTTCTCAGTAAATTTCATTTGGGGATTGTTGACAGGCAGCATCTTACATCAGGGCGAAACGCAACCTAAAAATGCAATTCAGCCCATTTTCCTCTTTGCAATCTTTCCACTCAGGGACATTATTATATGCAATGAAAAAGCTAATGCAAATGTAGAAGACAGTTTGCTGAATTTTTTCCATGGTAGCTGTGTTCACAACAACAAATGCTATCAGATAGATGCAAGTGCTTTCATCGCGTTGCTTTGATGAAATGTGACCTTTTTGACTTCTATCACAATCAGCCAGTTGTTACAAATGCCAAATATGGAAGCATTGTAATGCAATACGTGCTGTATAGTGAACATCCAGTCTAGAAATATAAACGTTTTCTTGGTAATTTATTTCTACTTTACACTGCAATATAATCAGTATAGTATAGTATATAGACGAAAATGAAGTAAAATGAAGGGTGAAAAGCATTGGGGTGAAAAATAAAAAGGGTGAAAAAAAAGCCCAGCATGCATGGATAAGTGAACGTTAACAAGTCCACAGCTTAAATAATTCCTGTATACCTTCTACAAAAACAATGTTAATGAATGGGTTCCGAACAGGTTTAAATGTACTTTGGCATTTGGTCATTAAATGTTGTCAGGTTTTACTTCTGCAATCTGATTCAGAGAAGGGAATTTGTGTCCATTAGCACTGGCCATTTACATCTAAAAAATTGTTATGTTAAAATCGTGTTACAGAATGGATAGTATCTCTTTTTGAGTGAATATGTATTCTTTATGTTGAGTGTATAAATGATCTTGGTGTTTTCGAATGACTTTTCTATTCTGGGGAGCCGTTCAAAATATGTTGAAATATTATTGTCTTTTGAAATCTACATTTGGAAATAAAATCTATGTTTAAATCGGTTTGTCTTTGAATTGTGTTTGTTTTGGTATTAAAGGCCTATCTAGCTTATATAGCCCAAAAGCTTCCCTTATGCCGATATAGGAAATGGGAATGTGACATCACGAATAGCAATCTTTGGAGGATAATAGCAACCCGCAACCTATTATAGTAACCTACATGTGAGCGAAATACCATCACTTTTACAATCTAAACTTTTTAAACATGGTTGGTAGGCACTGTTATGTGCTAGTTGTAACAGCCACTATATGACCAATGAACAAAACCAAAAAAGGACTATGGAATCACAATTTATACTTTTATAGCTAAATGTAAACAAGGGAAACATGCAGTGTGAGAAAAAGTTTTTAGAGTACCAGTAGTTGTCCATGGACAAGTGAGTTTGGCAATTTACTTGTCCGAATACATTTTTCACTTGTCCAGAATGGACAAAAATTGGGGCCACTGGAATCTTCTTCTTCGCCATCGTATTTTGCATTTTCCTACGTTTTTTACGACACCGCTAACGTAAGTGAGCGTTAAGATTTTACTGCATTACACATAGGGTTGGTTATCGTTTGGATTTTAACGATTCCGGTTCTGCTTTTCGATTCCGGTTCTTTTCGGTTCTCGATTCCGGTTCTTTGAGAGGGTAAAAATAAGTCCCATGACAAACTGCGAGAAAAATATATTTATGAAAACATTAAGTCAAATCTGTATTCCTATTTACAAATCACTTCATACTGTTTAATTTCTTATGGTTATTGAATACAATTATATAAAAATAAAGTTTAGTTAGTAAGTGGTGCAGTTTGAGAATGTACAATTGGTCCAGTCTTCTCTGATGTTACACTGCAACCTGCCTGTGAGACAGAGTACAACCACACATCTCCAACACATAGGCCTAATAATAATAATAATACATTATATTTATAGCCTATAGGCCTAGCGCTTTTCTACAACTCAAAGACGCTTGCACGCTTACACATGTGCTGCAATACACATGCTGCAGCTGCCCAGCTGCTCACTGTTTGTAAAAGTAAATAAATAGTATTTTCATTTCAATAATGTACTCTCTATACCCTGCTTCATAACAATACTGACATCCCTGTGCTCCTCCGAGTCTGGGGGTCCGGGGATGTGAGGACAGCGCGAGGACACAGGGAGGCTGCTACACTTCATAAAGGAACTGACATGACTGACATGCAAGGAAGAACGGCTGTTCACAGGCTGTTCCAAATTTAACAACTGTATTAACTTCCAGGGTAGTGAATTGAACATGCAATTGTAATTGGGTGTGTGGTATATTTTCATGCACGGACACGCATGTTCCACAACACACAAACTGAACAACACTCAATTTTCCGATCGCTACCAGTGTCCTTGCGATCTTGTTATAATAACAAATGCACGTTACTGATGCAATATTGTTGAGACCATTCGGGCTTATTCTAGAGTGGTGCAAGGAATAGTCCAAGTAGTGGGGGAGTTTTATACAATATGTTTAAAACATAAAAATAAAAAGGTTTAAAAAAGTTATTGTTTAATGTTTTAAGGAGGTGACGCTACTCAGCCAATCAAATCGGTGCAGTCAGCACGATAGATTCAAACACACACACACAGAGACGAGACAAGAGGAGAGAAACATTCGGAGTAATTTCAAATGGCGGAAGGTAGACAGCGAAAACAGAGCATTTAGTTACATTTTCTCTTACTGGACCTCTTTGAAATGCAATTGAATACCCCTGCATTATAGCAACAACAACAATAATAATAATAATAATAATAACAGCAATAATAATTGGGAGGGGGGACGCGGCTGTTCTTATGTTCTCTGAGGGGAGGCTCACCTACCCACACTTTGAAAACCCCTGCCATAGAGGATGCTATTGCAGTAGTCGAGTCGTGAAGTGATGAATGCATGAATCAGGGTTTCAGCAGCAGAGGAGGAGAGTGATGGGCCGAGACGGGCAATGTTTTTGAGGTGGAAAAAGGCGGTCCTGGTGATGTGATTTATGTTGTGGTTGAATTTGAGCTGACTGTCGAAAATGACTCCGAGGATGCGGATGTGAGGGGGGGGGAGATAGAGTGTGGCTGTCAATGGTGAAGTTGAAATTCTGGATGTCTTGGATACGGGATGGGGGGCCGATGATGATGATGTCTGATTTGGCACTGTTCAGTTGGAGATAGTTTGTTTGCATCGATGCTTTTATTTCTGAGAGACAGTTGGTGAGAGTGGAGTGTGTTGTAGGGGTCATAGTTTTTGTTGAGATATAAAGTTGGATGTCATCGGCGTAGCAGTGAAATTGAAGGTTGTGGCGACAAATTATTTTGCCAAGGGGGAGCATGTAGAGGATGAAGAGGAGGGGGCCAAGCACCGAACCCTGGGGGAAGCCTTGGGACAGAGGAGCAGTGGAGGAGGTGCAGTTGTTGATGTTGATAAACTGATGTCTGTCGGTGAGGTAGGATTTCAGCCAGGAGACTGCAGTGTCAGTGATGTTGAGTGATGATTCGAGGAGGGACAGCAGGATGGTGTGGTTGATGGTGTCGAATGCTGCGGTGAGGTCGAGGAGGATGAGGATGTTCAGGTTGCCGGAGTCAGAGGAGAGGAGGAGGTCGTTTGTGATTTTGAGAAGAGTTGTTTCTGTGCTGTGTTTTGATCGGAAACCGGATTGAAATGGCTCAAAGAGGTCATTGGAGCTGAGGTGGGATTTTAGTTGTGAGGCAATGACACGTTCAAGTATTTTTGACAGAAAGGGGAGATTTGAGATGGGCCGGAAGTTGGACATGATGTCAGGTGTGAGTCCAGGTCTTTTGAGAATGGGTGTGACAGCAGCCAGTTTGAGAGAGGGGGGAACTGATCCAGATCTGAGGGAGGAGTTAATGATAGTGGCGATTAGCTGGGAGATGGCAGGGAGGCTCTCTTTAACACATTTGGAGGGCATTGGGTCAAGTGTGCAGGTGGAGTTAATTCCAGTCATGAAGTGGGACAGTTGCATGGGGGTCACAGAGGAGAAGTGGGACAGGGGCTGTGAGGTGAAGGGGGGGGAACCAGGAGGGGAGGTGGGGGGTGCTGATGAGGGTGTCAGATTGCTGTAAATGTTGCTGATTTTGGTTTGGAAAAATGAAAAGAATGATTTGCACTGTTCGGTGGTGAAGGACGAGGTGGCGTTGTCACAGGGTTTGAGAAGTTTGCTGATGGTGGAGAAGAGACGCTTGGGGTTGCTGGAGCCAGATTGAATGAGTTGTGAGTAGTAATTAGACCGGGCTGCTTTGAGTGCGTTACTCTACTGCTGGAGATAGTCTTTGTAGATTTGAAGATGGACTGTTAGTGTGGTTTTCTTGTGTTGGCATTCAAGTTGACGTTTCCTTGATTTCATTTGGCGGAGTTCGGGGGTATACCAGGGGGCGGACTGTATGAAAGAGACATTTTTAGTTTTTGTGGGGGCCAGTTCATTGAGACAGAAGGAGAGGGTGCTGTTATAATAGTCCACAAGTTCAGATGCGTTTTCAGAAAGTGTGGGGGGTGGGGGGGAGACAGCCATCTTGCAGGCAATGGAGGCAGTGATTGCTGAAGGTGAGATGGATTTGAGGTTTCTGTCGGTTATTGTGCGTTTTTGCTTTTGGGCGGGGATGGGGATGTTGATGTCCATGATGATGGCCAGGTGATCAGAGATGTGGAGATTGAGGCTGGACAGATGATGGGTGGTGAGACCAGTGGAGCGGACCAAGTCCAGGATGTGACCACGGCTGTGTGTTGGGAAGTTGATGTGTTGAGAGAAGTTGCAGCAGTGAAGGGTTTCCTTAAATTCAGAGGCATATTTGCAGGTCGGGTCATCAACATGAATGTTAAAATCACCTAAGAGGAGAACAGATGGGGATATGGCAGAAAGCTGAGTGAGAATGTCAGAGAGGTCGGAGAGAAAGGAGGGGTTTGGCTTCGGGGGACGGTAGATGATGGCTGTGACCAGGGGAGTGGGGCCAGAGAGTTTAAAGACCAGGTGTTCAAATGAAGAAGCATAGGGATGGGGATTATGGTAGCTTTTATTTCCCTTCTGATAATAGCAGCTATACCACCACCCCGCTCTTGTGGGCGAGGTTTGTCAATGTATGTGAATCCTGCTGGGGTGATTTGATTTAAAGAAAAATAGTCCAGGGGTTTTTGCCATGTTTCGGTCAGATACAGAAAGTCCAGGTTATTGTCTTTAATGAATTCATTCAGAATGTGGCTTTTATTGTGGATGGAGCGTGTGTTGAGCAGGGCTGCTCTGAGGTGACATTGCATTGGGGGGGGGGTTGTGTGGACCGGGGGAGTGGAAGGAGATTTGTCAGATGCACGTGTTTGTTGTTGGGATGGCGTAGTGTGGGCGTGTGACAGGACTGAATGGACGGGATGGAGTGTGGAGACGTAGAATGAAATAAAAACTTACGGCCAGAGCCTCTGTGTGGAGGACGGCGTTTGCGGAGTATTTGATTATCTGCGAGGATGTCCATGCAGTCCGGAGGCAGGCGGTTATTAAAGGAGTGGAGATCTGACAGGGAGTAGAGCGGCGGCATGATCCCCGTGAAGTGGCGCTAGCACGGAGCTAGCTAATGCTGGGGACCCGGGCAGCAGAGATCAGGAGCCGGATGACCGTGGAAGAAGGAGCGGTGTGATTCCAGATAAAATGAGAGTGATAATCCACAGAATATCAGGGGAATGATTCCAGTGGTTTCCGGAGGAGAATCGTAGGAGGGGCTGACAGCCTGGTGCAGAGTGGGAGCAGGGTGACCAGCCTACTAGCTTGTTAGCTAGCTTGATAGCCACCGGCTGTAGGCGGCAGGGAGAGACGATGTCAGCGCGGAAGCCGGCTGATCGCAGCTGGATGGGAAGACCCACACGAGCCGCGGAGTTAGGCTGGAGTTAGGGTGGAGTTGGGGTGGAGACAGAATTGTTAGCTCGGCAGACTTCAGGGAGCCGAGGAGCATCTAGGTAGCAGCCTGCTAGGTCCGATAATGCTAGCTAGCTAGCGGGCTAGGGACCGGTGAGCAGGAAAGAGCCAGCAGGTAGGAGATGACAACACAAAGATCTGTGTCGATTCGATATAGAGATGCTGCTATTTTTGCTGATGACTGACGTTTCAAAAGTAGAGAGCCAGACAGGAGAGGTTCTGATCTGGACTAAAGAACAATATTTGGGGCGGAGGAGCGGCGAACAAACAACGCCAGTACCCTCGGCGACCCGGGAAAAGAGTGTTCTTACTTTCAAATTCTAGCGCACTCGAGCTGGTTTCTCCAAAATTACATACCCCACCTTTAAGTTGCTGATAATACTATTACATAAGTAATGGAGTATAATATCATATACTCCATCATTTCATTATAATTGAGGACTTTCAATGTGGTACAACTACTATTACTGAACTATAGGATATTATACTTCAACAACATAAAGCATGTACTATTTCTTGCCGTTATGTTTTGGATTCCTCTCTTTAAATTACTACAGCTGTTACATGGTGCTCTTATTTTTCTCTCACTCCTGTCATTTCTCTGTTTTAGCTATGTGCCGAGTTCAGCAGAATTGTCACCAAAGGCCTGCTGAAATATTTCCTGGAAGGACTAGATGCCATAGTTCCAAGTCGGTTGGAGGCTTACAAAGCTGCTGTAGCATCTGGAAGAAGGTTGGCCATGAATGGTGTTCTGCAGTGTCTTCAGAAAGAGGAAAGTATTTAACATAGAAACTATTACCAAAAATGTGCAAAGATAAGGATTCTAGCTTGGCTATCATATTGACCTATCCTTGTCTCTTTCCCCCCTGGAGGACAAAAACCAGAACAGAAGAACGGTTACCCTAATTGGTCCAGGATTCCTCCAACGTTATCAGGATGTGTGATGTAAGCAGGGGTTAAATTGGGATTTGATATGTTGGGGGGCTCTGTGTGGAAGGGTGGTGGGGGGGGGGGGGATTGTCGAAGATCTCATGATTTTACCTTAAATAAAACCTTTACCTTACCTGTCAGCTTTCTAAATGCGGAGGTGTTCATCAGTGGCCCTCTACCGCCAGTCAGAAGAGGAGTGGAGAGATTCAGCAGACTGTTTGCACTGAACACCTGGCTTTCAACTGCCTGTATTGACCACTCTGTCCATTTTATTGACAATTTTAACTTTTTCTGGGATCTCAGACATCTTTATAAGGCAAATGGAGTTTGCCTGAACAAGTCAGGAGTGAAATTGTTTATCTCTAACATATTCAACTACCTGCATCATCAATCTGTTCCCTCTGCCAAGGACAAGCAACAAGAGGAATCAAAACAAGAGAAAGACACAACACATCGCGCAGAAAACCCTGAAGAAGTATCGTTGCACCCGCCTGAGGAATGTTCTGATTATGGGAGACCTATGACACAAATGGAGGAGTCTCCACTGCCCGTCACCCCCCCTGTCAACGCCTTTGAGGATACTCTTCATTCATCCCCCAGCTCTCTCTACTCTCCTTTCACCCTCGCCCTCCCCCCTGGAGTTCGATGACCGCATGAAGGCGATACGCAGGGTTGGCAGCATGTCCTCTACCCCCGCCCCTCAACGACGCCCACCAAAATCACCGAAGCAGAGACGCGCACCATCTCCCCCGGCTTCATCACCATGCCTACCACAATCATCCAAACCAAAACAATACAAGGAAGATGGAAGCAGATTTCCAAACCCCCCTTCCTACAGTGTAGACCTCACCCTGCCCTCCTATGATGAGAGGAGCAGGGTGGCGGGTCCTCCCTCCCCTTCAAAGCTTGATAGGGATGTGTGTGTACAAAACGCTGCAAACTGATATTTGCTGGGTCCAGGCTCAAGGGCGTGTGGCACTCTCAATTTTTTCCAGGACATGCCGGGGCCCTGCCTGCCTGTAGCTTTGCTGATATCTGTGTTGATAGGTAATAGATTAAGAGCAGTGAATCATCTTAGACACAGGAAGCGCGCAAACGTTTGTGTGAGTTTATCAACTTTAGCAGTGATTCCATGTCAGCCACAGCTTGCTACAAAAAACCTGACTGATAGTGTGTTTAACGAACTTAAACTAGCTTTATTAAAGGTCAGGTCTTTGAAAGGAAAAACATTTTTAATCGATGATTTTATCACTGAGCACAATCTTGATTTTATGTTTTTAACAAAAACTTGGATTGAACAAAATAACAGTGCAGCTGTTCTTATCGAATCAACCCCTCCCAACTTTAGTTTTATGAGTCAGGAAAGAATGCATAAGAAAGGGGGTGGAGTTGCTATTTTGTTCAATTATTCCCTTCAATGCAGGAAGACATCTTATGGGAACTTTGCTTCTTTTGAATATGTGGCCCTTCAGCTGAAATGCTCCTCTCGAGCTCTGTTCCTAAATATCTATAGACCACCCAAATACTGTGCAAGCTTTTTTGATGATTTTACTGAACTGCTGTCTATAGTGTGTATTGACTTTGACCGTCTAGTCATTGTTGGTGATTTTAACATCCATGTTGAAAACCCCCAGGACAGAGGGGCTAAAGAACTGTTTTGTGTTCTTGATGGACTGACTCAGCATGTGACGGAGCCCACGCACAATAAGGGGTACACCCTGGACTAAATTATCTCAAAGGGTCTGAATATCTCTAATGTTGTGGTGACTGATGTTGCACTCTCTGACCATTCCTGTGTTTTCTTTGAGAGCTCTATTTCTGTTCACAAAAATGTTAAAAAAGAGGAAACCACAAAGCGATATTTAACTGAAAATACTTGGGAAATGTTTACTCAGAATTTTTCTTCCACTCTCGCCCCTGCTAACATCTCAGTAAATGAGCTAGTAGATCATTTTAATTAAAAAATGTAAAATGTTATAGATGCCATTGCTCCAACTAAGGTAAAGGAAGTGTCTGGCAAGAAAATATATCCATGGAGAAAGGCCATGACCGTGAGAACAGAAAAAAGAGAATGTCGAAAAGCTGAATGCAGGTGGCGAAAAACAAATCTCCAGGTTCACTTTGAAATCTATAAAGAGAGACTTGGCCTTTATAACTTGGAATTGAAAAACGCACAACAGTCTTTCTTTTCTGACATCATTACCAAAAACAAAAACAACGCACGTGCCTTGTTTACTACCGTCGACAGACTAACTAACCCCCCAGTGTCAGTAGCCTCTGAATTTCTATCCACCGGGGCGTGCAATGATTTTGCCTCCTTCTTCACTAACAAAATTCAGAAAATCAGACAAGCAGTCAGTGCCTCTGCATCAGGTACAGCAAATGTGTTGTCCCTGTGTCCACCTAATACCAATTAAGACACCATGAAACAATTCCATCAGATTAATGATAAAAACTTAGAGGACATTATTCAACTTCTGAAATCCTCCTCCTGCTGCCTTGATATTATTCCAACAGGATATTTCAAAGATGTTTTTCCTTGCTTGGCCTCAGATGTACTTCATATAGTAAACAAATCTCTTCACTCAGGTATTTTTCCACAGGCCCTGAAAACTGCAGTCATTAAACCACTCTTAAAAAATAATAATCTAGATGCTTCAGTAATGAACAATTACAGGCCCATATCAAACCTGCCATTTCTAGGTAAAATCATTGAAAAAGTTGTTTTTCAACAGTTGAGTAACTTCTTGCATTTAAATAACTGTTTCGATGTATTCCAGTCAGCCTTTCGTCCAAACCACAGCACTGAGACTGCTCTTGTAAAGGTCTTCAATGACATCCACTTAAACACAGACAGTGGCAGAACTTCAATGTTAGTATTATTAGATCTCAGTTCTGCGTTTGACACTGTCACTGACCACAACATATTACTAGACCGACTAGAAAACTGGGTGGGACTTTCGGAAACGGTTCTAAATTGGTTTGAATCCTACTTAAAGGACAGAAACAACTTTGTTTCTATAGGTAAATACAAATCTGAGTTGACAAATATGACATGTGGGGTACCTCAAGGCTCCATCTTGGGGCCTCTTCTCTTTAACGTCTACATGCTACCACTGGCTCAGATAATGAAGAACAACAAAATAAGTTACCATAGCTATGCAGATGACACACACATTTACGTAACAATTTCACCAGGAGACTATGCTCCAATTCAAACACTGAGTAAGTGCATTGAACAAATCAATGACAGAACTTTCTCCAATTAAACAAAGATAAAACTGAGGTAATGGTTTTTGGAGCCAAGGCAGAACGTTTAAAAGTTAGTGCTGAGCTTCAGTCTGCAATGTTCAAAACAACATAAAGCCAGAAATCTAGGTGTAGTCATGGACTCTGACCTGAATGTCAACAGTCACATTAAAACAATTACTAAATCAGCCTACTATCACCTAAAGAACATAATCTAGGATTAAAAGACTAATGTCACAGCAGGATTTGGAAAAACTTGTCCATGCTTTTATCTTCAGTAGACTCGACTACTGCAATGGTGTCTTCACAGGTCTCACTAAAAAATCTATTAGAAAGCTGCAGCTGATTCAGAACGTTGCTGCTCGAGTCCTCACTAACACTAAGAAAGTGGATCACATCACTCCTGTTCTGAAGTATTTACACTGGCTTCCTGTGTGTCAAAGAATAGATTTCAAAATACTGCTGCTGGTTTATAAAGCACTGAATGGCTTAGGCCCAAAATACATTTCTGACCTCCTGCTAAATTATGAACCATCCAGATCTCTCAGGTCTTCAGGGACTGGTCAGCTTTCAGTCCCCAGAGTCAGAACTAAACATGGTAAAGCAGCGTTCAGTTATTATGCTCCAAATATCTGGAACAAACTGCCAGAAACCTGCAGGTCCGCTGCAACTCTTCCTACTTTTAAATCCGGGCTGAAGACTTTTCTTTTTGTTGCTGCTTTTAATTGAACTATTCATATCTTAGACAGCACTGTAACTTTTATCCATGTATTTTTTCTTTTACTGTTTATTTTATTAACTTTTCTTTTTAATTACTGATTTTGAATGCCATTTTCTTAATTTCTTTCATTTTTTGTAAAGCACTTTGTATTGCCTTGTGTTGAAAGGGGCTATATAAATAAAATTGCCTTGCCTTGCCTTAAGGCAGGGGTCTGCAACCTTTTTGAGCCAAAAGAGCAATTTTGCTCCTTTTTCCAAAAAAAAAAAAATTGTCTGGAGCCGCAAAACATATTTCATAGCTTGATAGCTAATAAAGTTGTATTTATTGTTATATCAGACAAAAACTACAGTTTTTTTGCATTTATTAGGCTATTTATTACGTTGTATAAAACTATTAAGTATAAAACTGTTAACCTCTAATAAGAAACAAAGAACTCCTATAAGGAGAATTAAAAATAATACACAGGCCTACTTTAAAATAAATTAAACACAGCAGTTGGGGAGTCCTCTGCACATTTGAAGGAAACAAATATATAATTAAAATGTGCCCACTTTGAAATAAATAAAACATATAGCTGCACCCTAAAAAGAGTTAACGGTGGGGTAGGTAAGAATGGAGAAACCAGCTCGAGTGCGCTAGAATTTGAAAATACACAACCGGGAAAAATCTGCGTCTTCCTTCAGACTTCCTTACAGAGCTCCTGTCTTCACATAACTCGCAGAGACGGCATTTAACCCTTCAAATTCCAACAGAAACTGAACAGGCAGATTCGAAGGATTTATTTCTTTGGAAATGTTATTTTAAACACAATTAAATCAAGTTATTTTGGTAAAACTAATGAAAAATGTAACAACAAAAAAACATTTTAAAAAATGTTTTTTTTTTAATGTTTTCAAATATTATTTTTTAGAATATCTTAGGCCCTCACAGAGGGCCTAAAGGGCCCTGACGGCTCGCCACTGAGTCATTATAAGCCGTTGTATAGAGACAGATTCCTCGCCATGAATCACGGTTTTGCTACCTCTATACATTGTCCTATTAGCCCATAACCTCACACGTTTCTCGATGGTCCAGTCCTGAAGACATCTACTGTATACAACACATCGACTTGCGGACAACAGCGAATCTGAGCAGATCTTCGAAGACCCATTCATTGCTGCTTGCAGCCTTAATTATTATTCTTATTTTAAATATAATACATACAAATACTTTAGTAAGATAGATCTTATAGAGACATATACAACTCAATTGGTAGTTATTGTAAGCAAGCAATATGTAACCCATATTTTAAGTTATTATGTATCATGATATGAATTAAAAATCTTGAACAGATTCTCCATAGTCCACATTTGTTGCATCTATCCATGTTTAAGAGATAGGCTGACGCACATAAACAGCATGCAGTTACATTTGAAACCATGAGATGGCAGTATAAGCATGTAAGAAGGTGTTTGTGCTGGTATAAATGGAAGAGTGCAAAAATAGACCTTGAAAAAATATTTAAGCGTATAACCCCTGGGAAAATGAATGACTGAATATCGGGCATTTATATACTCAATTTTGTGCTCAAGTTGGTGGATCTTCATATCAGCAGAGGGATTACTTTACACCGTATCCACTGGCTGTTATTCTATCAAGTGTTTACTTCATTGCATTTATGCCACACACTTAAGGCATACACCTTCACTCTGGGCTGGATATACCTTACAATCATACATTATGAAACTGCTGACAAAGACCTGCTGAGGCCAGGCAGGTCAATGCATACACTGAGCTGTTAAAATGTAATGGCACTGCACACAAATGTATTAAACTGTTAACTGAGTATCAATGACTTTATGGAGTGCATTATCGTTGACTCAGCATGATGAGTTTGCATGATTATGTTTGATGCCATGTCTGTGTCCATTCATACTTTTTGTGGCCCATTAACTGAGTGTCCCTGCAAGGATTAAGTTAGAGTGGGTCAAAGATGGGCTGCCAAACAGTGGAGGTTCTAGAACAATTTTACTGGGGGGGCCAGGCTGGGGCCAGTTATTTTCTGAGGGGGGCACAATACATGCAGGACGAAAAAGACAAAGACAGTATGAAGTAATTGCGCATACACCTAAGAAAACAATGCAATACAGTTATTGGTATTTGTTTCATTACACATTATTATACGCTTACCTTTGTTTGCTATTTGTGTCTGTGGGACCCGTTTTCAGTTTTTACTAAAAGAAAATGTATGCAATTTAATTATTTGAACCTGCTTTATTCGGGGACCTAACCTTCTCTAGGGGGGTCCGGGGGCATGCAGCCTCGGGAAGATTTTTTTTAAAATGTTGAAGTTAAATGCATCAATCTGGTGCACTTTGAGCACAAAATGAATTGATGGATACAGCTCTCAACACTCATGAAAGAGAGCTGTATACTTTTCAATAATCAAAAAATCTTTAGAATATGATCACAACCAATAACAAATAATTTAAACTTGTTTATTCTTATCTTGTGTTACCTATAGTTAGTATTCTTTCTTTTTATTTATGCATATTTGACTAATCACTCCCCTTTCAAACTGTTATTTTGTTACTGTCCTATAGTACACATTGGAATGATTTCTTTATTTTTTACAACACATTAAATAGATAAAGGTGTGCTCTCTCTAGCTCTCTCTCTCTGTCTCGCTCGCTCACAAAGGCTGCGTGCTCCTCCGTGGCGATGACGGCTTGCGTTAAAAAAAAAACATATTTGTAAAGTGGGGGCTATTGAGGGCTTGCGAGATACCGGTAGCTCGTGATCTACGTGTTGGAGACCACTGCTCTAATGGGTCCGACTAGAATGACAAATATTGTTACTTTCAGCCAAGAAATCGTTTAATCATAAAAATGTTTTTAAACTTTTTTTTTTTTTAGGGGGGCCACAGGGGGATCCAAAGTCAGTGCCCCCCCCCCCCAGAACCTCCCCTGCTGCCAAAACCTTAGTTTCCACTCGCTGTATTTCATACACAGGCTCAGGGTTCTGTGCTATTGTTATGAAAGCTGAGGAACAATATCACATTGCATATATTTCTCTCTGTGCCAGTAACCCCTCTGCTTCGGATTAAGTCCCACATTTCTATTTCAGCTTGCTGCAGGGATGAGCTCATGTGACTAATCCTCAGCTAGCCCGCCAATAGACAGCATCCAATATACTGCCTGTCATCTAGACCACAGACTTTGAGCATAACACTGTGTGTATGTGTGCTTTGAAATTCAATCTATTTGTTTTTATTGATTGTTGCACAAAAGCCATGGAACATTATTGCTACTGTAGTAGGATACTAGGACACGTGGAAATTGAATGCTAATTTGGAGATTGACATTGGTTTATCAGTATCGGTTGCATCTTAACTGTAGAGTCAACTCTGTGTTGCCATACACCCACCAACAGAGGTCAGTAGTATGCAGGATTATAACATAATTTAGGGATTACTTTTGGTTTAAATAATAAAGGAAAACATGTTTTTTTAAAACAGCATGGCCCTTTGGAACTAAAACTAGTTGCACAGAATTTCTTCCCGTAGCTGATAGAAAACCCACTTCCACTTTAGATCCTAAGCAAGCCTTATATCAAAATGCAGGACTAGGCTGGAGCTGAAGCACTGAATCAAGCTGAACTGAGAAATGGTTTTAATCCCACTTTCCCCCAGCCTGCAGGCTGCCGATTGGTTGTTAGTTTATCCTGCAGAACAACCATTTGTAGTTTCTGCTGGGAGCTTTGTAGGTGTGAGGAATAACAGGAATTAATTTTAAGAAAATGTAATCACTCTTCCACCACCAGTTTTACTATGGCATAAATTACTTTCTCTATCTCCCATGGAGTTATTGATATGTTTCTTGTGTAGGCTTGTGTAGAAGAGCTGAGAGGAGCCTGGTTTTAATATTTCACCAAGCCAAAGCTTCTGAAGTCCTTATGTAATGGTCCCTCGTAACAGTTTTTAAGCCAAGTCTCTGGTGCATCCTCCTGTTTTTGAGTGTGTATACCCTGCGTCTGTTCAGATTTTATAACAAGAGGGAGGGGAGGAAAGCAACATTAGGGCTACAGGGAATTAAAAGGATGACCGAGATCTGTGGGCATTCAAACACAAACACGGCAGTGTCATTCACATCATTGCTCACATGATGGGGAAAAGTGAAGCATCTGATTGCCCTACATTATTTCTGATCTATGAGCATCAGCTTTGGTCAGTGCTAAGGGCTTAATGGAATTATAATTAAATAGATGCTTCGTTGATTAGATGAGCACTAGGTTAGAAATGGTACTTGCGGCAGCGTGAGTGGCATTGTTGCAAGTGTCAGTCACAGCCAAAGAATCCCAATTGATCGCTAATTGTTTCTTATTGTCCCTCTGTTACTGATGATGTGCATACAATATGTAGGTCTCCATGGATTTGACTTAAGCAGGAGTGAGAAACCACCAATGGAAACTCAATGTAATGACAGGCTACTCAAAGGAGCTAATATGAGACACCTTGCCTTCAATTTCACCAGTCCATTGTTCCTGTGATATCTGTTACATAATAAAGTGAAATGACATGTGGATTTAGATGCACAATGCAGTGTACAGTTTTCTCAGGTCTTCTCTTGTTTAGGGTCAGTGTTGTGTAATGCCAGCCTGACACCTCAAATCCTCAGCGGGTCTTGTGAATGAGAGAAAGGGCACATATTAATGCAGTTGGGATAAAAATACTGCTAACATATAGTTCAACGCAATTACATTCAGAGCTGATTATACATGGTTGACAGGCAGAAGCAATGTCTCCGGCATGCCTCGTTTTGTATCAGTCAAACATAATCTGCATAACCTCACCCCTCACCTGCTGCTGTATTCAGCACTGAGGAGATATTATCAGAAGAAATCATTTAGAGCTTTCTCAATATGTTTCTTTATGTCTTCCCCCCCTGTCTCTTATTCCCACAGATAATTTATCGTCTCTATAATCTGTCCCCATCTAATCCCCATACATGCACATGTTTAAGTGCCAGCAGAGCCAGTCATTTACTATTCAAACACACAGGTTAGGGTGTCTTCCTATGGAAAAAAAAGACAGTATTAATGGCAAAGAAAATGTGGAGACAACAGTGGGGCATTGCTTGTGGATTTGCATCCTACGAATGGAGTGTATGAATTACATACTGTAGTGATAACTTCTTGGTTGGAAAGAATAGATTTAATGATGATGATATGCAAATGATTAACATCAGCTTAATTAAAACGCACTGCTCATTAGAACCATCTACCTTGAAGGAGCAGCCATCCCACTTAATCATTCCCCGGGTACCATACCTTTTCATCAGGATTTGTTACAATATAACTTGGACATAAAAAATATGCTTGAATGGATGGTGCAGATATCTGTGCACGTGTGTGTTGTGTTACTCACTGGATTGATGGCAGGACTGAACTAAGACAGAGAATGTACCGACCAGGACCAGCCCAAAGCCTAGGCCTTTCTTCCTGCCACTTGGATAGACAACATATCATTCAGACTTCTTCTCAGTACAGTTTGTTATGTAACAGAAGTGGCTGTGAAACCAGACCAACAATAAATACAACTTAAATTTAATTTAGTGGAAATGCTGTTAACAGCATTCCAACTAACTGTTCTTCTACGGGCAACATTTTTATTATTATTCCGCCGGGTTATTTTGGCCCTCTTCTCCTCCCGCATTGAACATCACAGAAACTCTGTTCAAACATCAAAATGTTCAGCTCGGTCGGCAATCGATTGCTATTACTTTTCTCATTCATAACTTTCATAATTCCAGAGATATATCCCATAATACATCACATTTTTAACATTGAAGTCAATGGAGGAAATCTTCAACTTCAACAAATCTTCATGCGACTTCAACTGCTGACTGTTCATTCATACTTTCACTCAGAAACCTCATTCCAACTTTAAAATGTTACACATCTTTCTGACATTATTCATGTAAAACAACTTTTACATTTGATTCTTACTTTTAGAGATATTAAACATTGTTCAGACCTTGTTTTAGAGGTTTTCTTCACATTTTAACATTAACTAGAGTGTGTGATGTCACAGCTAGAGTGGAGGACAGCTTGAAATTCGCATTCATATATATTTTTAAAACTGCCATAATTCCCAAACCCTACATTCCTGAGACATAATTTATCATGACAAATGTAGGAAAACATCTCGTAGCTTGAAAAATGACAAATAATTAAGCAAAAAATAATTAAACAAAATGCTTTTTGAGGGCATGAAGTGACAAAAACGTTCAACATTCCTTCATTAAACCCCATTGTAATTTCAGGCAGATATTTCCTCACGGTAGCAGCCGCACACCTTTAGTTAAACTGCCAAAAAGGCCACATTATTAACCCGAAACTACACAAAAATTACACTTCAGATACTCAACTTCCTTGACATGCTTCACGTTTTGAAATTTCACAGATATCTGTTACGGTTCTTCCACAAAACGTTCACATGTAAGAGGTTCATCTCTCATTCAGAACAATGAAGCCTTTGAAGTCTAGGCACCTCGTTAGCTCAACTATAAACACCTGTGCAATGGAACACGATGATGTCATCACTCCAACTGACATGCTCAGAGCAGCAGACTTCAGATAGCAGTGTGCCAACAGTCCAGCCGTGAAGACATCTACGGGACAGTTTTGAGATTTCTTCAAATGCCGTTGCCATGGCAACACAATGCTCGCCTTGAAACACGGTTTTCTCATAACTTCAGTGAAAATACTCCAAACAGCCCAGAACTTCACAGGTTTGGTAACGATGCAGCCATCAACGCATCTAAGCGTAGTATGGGGTGTCATCAAATGCCGTTGCCATGACGACAGCCCACTCGCCATGAAACAGGATGTCCCTTTAACTCCTATGAAAATTGTCAAAAAGTGCTATAACTTCACATGTGTGCTAACAGTCCAGCCGTGAAGACATCTACGGGACCGTTTTCAGATTACTTCAAATGCCGTTGCCATGGCGACAGACCACTCGCCATGAAACACGATGTCGCTGTAAGTCCAATGGACACGGTCCAATCGTCCCCCAATCTTCACTTGTATATCATCGGTCCATGCCTCAACAGCTCTCAACCAAATCTGAGATCTCACAATATATGCCGTTTCCATGGAAACGCATCCCTCGCCAGAAAACATGATGTCGCTATAACTCCTATGACATTTTTCAAAAAGTGCTCAAACTTCACATGTGTACTAAAGGTCCAGCCGTGAAGACATCTACGGGACAATTTTGAGATTTCTTCAAATGCCGTTGCCATGGCAGCACAATACTCGCCTTGAAACACAGTTTTCAAAAAACTTCGGTGAAAATACTCCAAACAGCCCAAAACTTCACACGTTTGGTAACGATGCAGCCATCAACGCATCTAAGTGTATTATGGGGAATCGTCAAATGCCGTTGCCATGGCGACAGATCATTGGCCATCAAGATAGTTCAGAAGTTTGCAGTTCAAATATTCTGCTGCTTTTCAAAACCTTTTTACTTTCTTTTCTTCTCTCATCATACATTCAAGCCCCCTGTGTTCATGTATCATTTCAATCTAAAATCTTCACTTTCTTCTTACACATTACATTTCAGCATAGCAGTTCAGCGTCACATTTTCAGCATAAAGCATTCCCACTAGCAATTTCTTCAGGAATTGCATTCTCTAGTTTGAACTGTATCTGACATGTAAGGAATAATAAGTAATAAAATACTGACATACTGTAATAGGGGTGTCTAGGCAGAGCGCTCAGGGAAACAATGCAGGGTCTTCAGAGAAAAAGTTTTAACCCGTAACTATAGCTGCAAATTAATGTGATCACATATATCACACACATGCAGGCTAACATTGCTTGATTAAACTCGGCAAAGGTAGAAGGTTTTCTCCTTAAAAACGTCTCACAGTTGGAAAGACCTGTCTCCATCTCCACGTTCTGGATTGTTTTGCTTGGTCTCACCAGTGCGTCACGCAACACCCACACCAACACAGCTCCTTTGATTTATACAGAGACGTTTTCAGTCTAAATGCAACTTACACAACTCTTGCATGAGTGCCATGTGTACTTGATGACCTCTAAAAACTGAATTTGACTTAATGGTATGAATTTCCCTCAGCACTTCAGGTGGAGACCCCCCTCTAGCCAGAGATGAACCACGTTGGATTATTTACCATTGATCTACAGCGCACTGTTAGAAATTCAACTTGTGGCCTTTTGCTGCCTTTCATCCATTCCTTCTCTCTCCCTCTGTCCTTTACTCATACTGTACAGTATGTTGTATCATTAAAAATGATTAAAATGCCCCAAAATAAACATTTAAAAAAACATCTGTACATCTTTAACTCTACAAGTCCAACCTGATGTTCTCAAAGGCTTAGCTGTTGGGTTTAGTGAGAAATAAAGATGTTGTAAACAGTTAATAATGATGTATGTCCATGGTCAAATGTAAAGGCAAAACAAAGTTATATATATACTTAGCATTTTGTGCGAGGCTACCATAAATAAATCCCGTAGGTAACAGCAAAGACAGGAAAGTCGTGTAGCTTAACACGACTGAAATCAATCAACACAGAACTAGTGCTCAATAGATATAAATGAACTAAGAAAGTCATCACACACAGGCCTAGGCGTTAATTCGTTTTTTAGAGCATGGCTTGTTTGGTATTCTAGGTATGCTGATATTATATGCAGGAAAGGAGATTAATTTAACCATTTCCATTTCATGTTTGCCATAACTACTGTTGCTGTGACAAATGGCAAATATAATGAAAAACTGCATCATTACTAATTTCTCAATTACCACGTTTGTGATGTGAGGTAACGCTACGACTGTCCATCAAAGTGCATTGCTTCTGCTACTCTAGTTTTGTCAAAGGTACTTGTCTGTTGTATATGTGCATATTCTACAACATGTCGTAACTGGAAACACAGCAGGAACATTCCATCATGAAGAGCTTACTGTGTTTTCCCCATGTATTATCCGGGATCAACTGGTCTGTGGGTCAAAAATGTGTTTCATAACAGGATAATTCAGTTTATCTGATGGTGTTATCATAGATTGAGATATCAGTGGCATAATTTATAAGATAACATGTCATTTGAAAAAAAACGACTAAAGCCAGAAAATACAAAGTTGGATCTTGAGGGCAAGGATGCACATTTTAGCATTTTGGAATGTGTACGTACATCATTTTATTGGGTGGTGCTCACACAATTTTCTTAAAATATCCAAATGAGGATTTATATTGCTCTAGCCCAGGGGTCGGCAACCCCTGGTACGCGTGCCAGCATTGGCACGCGGCACCGTAACCAGTGGCACACTAGGAATAAGTGGAATAAGTGTGCAAAATATTTCAATTGTATTTTTGGATCCTGACCGAGACCGCCGCCAGAGCGTCTCCTCGTTACCTGCAGAAGGAAGCCATGCAAGCAACGCAGCCCCGGCCCGCTCTCTTTATCTCCAGGTGACTTTCTGCCGCTTTCCTCCGTGGTGCAGTGCTGATCGTTTCACCACTGAGGAATGCACTTCACTAATAGAGAACCGCACATTTAAGAGAGGGATCACGTTTTGTTCAGCGGGATAATCTCCACATGTCAACCCTACTTTTATAATTTTGGAATCATAAATCTAGTCGCCAAAAGCGAAATGCTAACGTTATGCTATAAACGAACTACAAGCAAGTACAGCAGCAGGGTCGCACGACTTCAACGTCACGCCAACTTAAGATCGTTTCAACTGACTTGCACTGAAACTGCACTTTGAACACTTTAAATATATTAACATTTTAAACTGTATACCCCGGTTATCTAGGCCCGTTTTGTTTAATGTATACCACGTTTATGTAGGCCCTTTTTGTTTTGTTTTATGTATACATATCACACTGTAGGAAACGATATTTCGATATTTCTGGATGTATAACACATGTAGAATTTTTGACAATAAAGCTGAATTTGACTTTCGCGTGCTTGCATATTTTAACAAAGCTTTTCATTTTGGCCACTGAATTTAACTAGAAGTCATGGCTGTGTCAATTACCAGTCTGATATCGTTTTACAAAGATGACAAGAAGAGTGTAGATAGAGGAGAGAACCACTACAAGTCAGGACACGTTACAGTGCAGCCCTGATGAAGGTGTGCTTACCGGTGTTGTCAGGGCTAGCATGAGGGACAAGGTTTATAGTGTCGGTGAGTAGTGATAGCAAGAGTACCGTTAACCTTTTAAGACCGAGTTAATTTATTCACATTAATTCCCATCAACAAATCAATTGTATGTGTCACATGAAATCTTTATTAGGCAAGTCAAGTTTATTTATATAGCACTTTTCAACACAAGGCAATTCAAAGTGCTTTACAAAAAATGAAAGACATTAAGAAAATGGCATTTAAAATAATTCATTAAAAAGAAAATCTAATAAAATAAACAATAAAATAAAAAATACATGGATAAAAGTTACAGTGCAGTCTAAGATATGAATAGTTCAATTAAAAGCAGCGACAAAAAGAAAAGTCTTCAGCCTGGATTTAAAAGTAGGAAGAGTTGCAGCGGACCTGCAGGTTTCTGGCAGTTTGTTCCAGATATTTGGAGCATAATAACTGAACGCTGCTTTACAATGTTTAGTTCTGACTCTGGGGACAGAAAGCTGACCAGTCCCTGAAGACCTGAGAGATCTGGATGGTTCATCATTTAGCAGGAGGTCAGAAATGCATTTTGGTCCTAAACCATTCAGTGCTTAACAGCAGTATTTTTAAATCTATTCTTTGACACACAGGAAGCCAGTGTAAAGACTTCAGAACTGGAGCGATGTGATCCACTTTCTTAGTGTTGGTAAGGACTCGAGCAGCGGTGTTCTGAATCAGCTGCAGCTTTCTAATAGATTTTTTAGTGAGACCTGTGAAGACACCATTGCAGTAGTCCAGTCTACTGAAGATAAAAGCATGGACACGTTTTTCCAAATCCTGCTGTGACATTAGTCTTTTAATCCTAGATATGTTCTTTAGGTGATAGTAGGCTGATTTAGTAACTGTTTTAATGTGACTGTTGAAACCAATAACTAATTTAACCCGCTGACAAGAGAGCCCACCTCCGAAGATCGTGACTGGCTGAGGGACAGACTCGGGGGCAGGTTCTCAGGAATTTCTTGGCTTCTCTCCCCCGAGCCAGAAGAGGAACACGACAGCTTGGAAACACTTACTGTTCCTGAAATTATCAAATCTGTTGGGCATCAGGGACCTGAGGCAATTGTGGCAAGCATGGCATTGTCTGAAGAGCAACAGAGGGCAATTCAGGTGGCTACCACTGGTCAGCGAACCAACCCAAACTGGCATTTGTTCAGGAAAGGAAGGTTGACTGCCAGCAACTTTGGAGCTGTCCTGAGGTCAAAGCGTGTGACTGCTTCCTTTATTGCCAGGGTGCTAGGGCAACAACAGGCCCTTGATGGTGTTTGGTCTGTACAGTGGGGGACTATGAATGAATGTGAGGGCGTCAGGGCATTCACCACTGCAACTCAGATGCAGGTCCATGAGTCAGATTTGTGGCTCTCCCTATCAGGATTGTTGGGGGCATCTCCGGATGGTCTGGTAGGGTCTTCCGCTGTGCTGGAGGTAAAGTGTCCCTACAGAGCCAGGGAAATGACAATTTCTGAAGCATTGCAAATCAAGGGCTTCTTTGTCAGTAAGGAAGGAGAAACATTCAGCCTGCGTGAGGAACATCCTTACTGGCACCAAGTGCAAGGTCAGCTTCACCTCACTGCAAGGAAGAAGAAATAAAAAAATTGTGAATTGTTTTTAATTTACATTTACTCGCCTTTGCAATGTTGTGGTTTTTAGAGTGTTAGGTTTCCTGTCAGCTCGTCTGTTGGGAAGATATAAAATATAGTTTCATGGAAGTCACACCGTCACATATACTGTAAGAGCATTAAGAAGTACAGTACATAGGCTAAAACAAAACATCTAAAGATATAACCTTGCACTTTGATAAGTCTCGTGAACATTTTCACTATTTTGACATTTTTATAAATGAAAATTGAACTAAAGAAATAAATGGTAGATTAATCCATATTGAAAATAGGTGTCAGCTGCTACCCTAATTATATTTCTTAATTAATTAAGATAAGATATTACTGTATTGATCCCAATTTGGGAA
>NC_136904.1:80952684-81103813 GCF_949606895.1 Notothenia rossii
TGTAGAGACGTAGAGGCTTCCCTGGTGATCTGCCATGCTGAACATGTGTTTGCCATTATTGTATTTCAGGCAGATACACAGAGAAAACTCAATCAGGTGAAATCTAATAACACTGCCACTATATGTGCAGCTGTATATGACGTGTTGTGTGTTTTTGTTTGCGGGAATCCTCTGCTACAATTGAATAATGTTCTGGAATAAGATAATTACCCTTTTGCTCTGGGAGGGAACTCCTGAGTGTGTATGTACTGCATGTTGTGTGCACATGAGCATGATGGTGTTTGTGCTCCTGTGTGTGCAGTGATTCTCTGCATGAAGTCTGTGGTGGATAGCCAAAGCACAGCAGTGCCCTTACTTGGAACATACAAATATTGTTTTTTGTGGGTGTGTATGTGCATGCGAGATACTGTATGTTGGGAAACTCCACTAATCTGACCCATGGGACTTTGACACAGGCAGTGTACCACTAATGCAGTCCGGGACAGGAAATAGGCCTGTGCTTGACACCTCACTAGTTTGACAGGAAGTCATGCTGACCGGCTAACTGCTTTCTTTGCCGGTTCAGTCCTGCTTTTATTTTCACCCCACATCCAACCACTTTGTGCCTTCTAATCTAAGATGCATGGACTGCGGATCAAGGGGTGCTTATTTTTGATGCTAGTTACCCCTCTCCGCTTTTGAAGTCCTCCAATAATTTAATGAGGAGTGTAATTCCGCATTTGCAAACCTTCTTATGTCAGGCGCACACGCTCGCCTTTCTTCTGAATACAAGATGGACCATCTGGGAGCTGAGAGATACAGTTCTACTGTCGCTGTGTATCAGGGGTGAGGAAGGTTTCTGTATACATGCATAGTAAGCACATGGAAGCTCTCAGAGGAACATCACAAGAAACATGGTTGCAGGGGCATTCATGCAAAAACATAGACATTGCACAAGTATGAACGTGCTCACATAAATGCTAGTGAGGCAGCTCATACATATTGAATAGGTACCTCTGGAAGCATGACTTAAAGTGCCTCAATTATGAACCTGGTCAGATGCTCTGTTTGCTCACACCTCATTACTCACAGTCCCCTTTATCCCACTTCTTTTAGAGGGGAACTAAAAAAAGCCAGCAGCTTATTTAGCCAGGAGTTGTTAACATTTAGGAAAACAGAGAAGAAAAAGCAGATGGGGAGGAGAGGCGTGAGGCAGAGAGAGACGTCCTACATGCTGACAAATGAATCATCAGTCTAAATGAAGGTCTGACTGTACAACCAAAAAAAAACACAGGAGGTGGAGGAGGAGATGAACACGACATGAGCAAGACTGAGCCGGGTCTGGCAACCAATGAGATTAAGGAATTACTCACTCGCCCTCCCCTGTGAGAGAGTGCCCTTACACACAGAATGATGGCACCGTTATGGTTACTGATTGGCTTTCAGACGGCAACTGATCACATCGTCACGGGGACTGATGGCATTACCAAGGTAACTGATCACTTTGTCATGGAGAAAAGGGAGTGGGAGGAAGACCTATTTATTCCCCTGCAAAATGTGTGTGTCCTTTTTAGGGTTAAGGATAAAGGATGTAAACTGCAAATTGGTGGAGAAGGTATATGAGCATTAAGAATGATAACTAGACTTCCAAATAACTCCTGAAGTGCCCGGGGACACTATGTGTTCTGCCTGAGTGGTTAAGGTCGGAGCATAGTCAGTCAAGCAAGTGTAAGTGTGTGTGTGTGTGTGTGTGTGTGTGTGTGTGTGTGTGTGTGTGTGTGTGTGTGTGTGTGTGTGTGTGTGTGTGTGTGTGTGTGTGTGTGTGTGTGTGTGTTTACAAGGGTGATTCTGCATATTGTCAGTATGTGTGTTTACATTGGTTTGCATTCATGTGCTTATCTGGATCAATAGCAGCCGGCAATGAGAGACTACCTATATGGTACAAGTGACTACACTCCACTGTCTCATTTCGAAAGTGTTATTGATCACTGCAGTTTCCCTTTAAAGTCAATACAGCATCTTACTTATCATCACCTGAACATAGAAGGGAAAAGACACACACTTCTACACATCTAGCCATGCATTTCTCATGGTTACAAAAATAACTTTACAGAAACACATTTGGCATTTGAAGTTTGAAAACTATTTCTCATTCCACCCACGCACCTTGCTCATATTTCTCCTCGCCAAATCCAACAAATCTGGACCCCATTGGTACTTGAGGTGCCATAATGCTTTGCTGGACTGCATTTCAAGCCAGACTAGGTTTTTTTTTCTGCAGCATAAGTATTTGCCTCGGGCACGTTCACCTGAATAAATGAAGTATATCATGCTGTTGAGGAACACCAGACTGGGCTAAATTTGGCCAGTGTGGGTTTGTGTGTCCTTGTGTTCTTGTTGTTTGTGTTCGGCCACTAATTGGGCTGTGTCTGAAGGTTTTTTTTCTTGTGTATGTGTGGAGCACAGAGGGCCAATGAGAGCAGTGTAGACAGTTTAATGTCTCCGCTGAGGAAAAGGGTTCAAGGACAGATCGCTCACTCTTTATCACACTTTGTCACTCTGTCTACATGCTTCGCTTCGCGCTTTTACCTTTTCACACCGTTTTTTCAGTCTTTCCCTTCCTGTGGGATATTTAGCAATCCATTCACTGCGCTCCATTAGGAGACCCCACCCTGCCCTGCATGCACACGCACCATACACACACACTCCAATTAGTAGATAACGCAGAGAGAGACTAAGAGCAATTAGAGCAGGGAGACATCCTCTCAGCACTGGATGTGTATGTGTGCGAGTTTGTCTCTGGATCTGTGTTTATCCTTGTTTGTGTGCTGGTCTGTGTCCGTTCCAATTAAATGTGTCTGGCAGGCAGCCATGCAGTTTTACCTGGCTGTAGGACGCTGATGCCAAGCAGGTTGGAAGTGCGGTTGGCTACTTTGCTCCAGCTGTTGTCGTAGTTCTTCCTCCACAGGACGGCGGAGCACTGGTACTTGCCCGCCTCGCGACGCCCTGCCCGGGTCACTGACAATCGGAAGTTGGTATTGGAGTGGGATCGGTCCACTGTGGTGCGAGTACCAAGCCCCAGCAGCTGCTTCCCCCACTGCAGAGTGCCCTCGCGGGTGAATGTCACCAGGTCTTTGAACTCTCCATCACCCTCGTCGCCAGCTTCGGAGCCAGCAGGCATGAAGCGCCAGGTGACAGATGTGGGGACACGAGGGTTGTGACGGGGCTTCACCAGGCACAGGAGGTCAAACGAGTCTCCGAAGTTAACGGATGGCGTTCGCGATGAGGCTGACACCATGAAGGAAGACTCTAAATGGTGGGAAAAGAAGAGTGTTAGGAACTTTGTATTTGTGTGGTGATTAACCTTTTAAACATTGGTTGATTTACACTGATTCCATAGTAATAGCACAACAAAGGCTGGTTGTGTGATAAGAGTCTGTTCTCTAAAAGCTTAAAGCTCAGTTAATGATGTGGGGGGTTCATAATCGTTTCCTTTTAAGTATGGCTAGCAAGAGAAACAAAGCCTGCAGCTGGAACAAATACAGATAGTATTTACTTAAAGCACACTGACTTACTGGTAAAGTAGTTATACATCTCCACAAGCATTTACCACTGTCATTAAGCGCTTAAAGACAGCCATTTAGTTGATGCAACTACATTTTAACTTCTGTCTAAATATGAATTTGAGTGCTCGACTGGGTGAGCACTCCTCAAAATGGGTAATGCCACAAAGAACACTCAGGGGAGCCATTTCCTCTAAGCGCCAATGTTATATCTATGTCCCACTCCTTGCCCAGTCTAAACTATCCTCATTAAACTAAAAACATTCACCCAACTCCATATGTTATTGCAAAGATACATTTACACTGGACAGCAAGGGACTCAAGAGAGAGCGAGAGAGATATACACTATGGCCCTTTATCAACCCTAGCCCTGCTGTGCCTTTTTTCTTGCAAATTTCTCCATTATATTCTTGTCATCGGCCACATCGCTTTCCCCCTGTCCCTCACCCTCTCTCCCCCTTTGACAGCTTCACCCTCGATGTCCTTCAGGGTGTGTAATCAATGGCTCTCTGTCCAGACTTGGCTACTGCTGGGACAGCTGCCTCGGGACATAATTCTCTAATAGACAATAACTCACCCATCTCAATCTCTTATCTCCCTGCGCCCCTCTTCCATCTATCCATCTCCCTCACTGTCTGCCTGCCTCTCTGACAGAAAAGAGGATTTCACACCAATCCATTTTCTCCATTCAACCATCCCTCTTTGTTTGTGTGAATGAATGCGTTTGTTTCCTGCTCTGTGCAAAGTGCTTGAGTGGGAGTTTACTATGCATTTTTGGCCTGTGGATGAATGAATGTAGGCTTCTCACTTGTACACACTTGCCACCCAAGACACCCCGAGGGCATCGTAAGCCTATCAGCTGGAAACAAGACTCTCTACCAAGCATCGTTGTCTTCACAGTGGCAACAAAAACACGAGTCTCCCAGAGGACATCCCTCTTTCATCCCCTCCAGGTCTTATCAGTGAGCACCCGGAGTCTATAAAGGAAGGGAGTAGCATCCAGGGTCCATAAGGATCTATAATAAAGGTACAGTGACCATATATAATATATTGAGCTTCAGCCAGTAGAACAGTACACTCAGAGGACAGGTCAGAGAGTGTGCAGCACAACCTGAGCTTGGAAGGAACCCAGAGAACACGTTTTACCTTTTTTATTCATTAGGGGCAAGGAGCAATACAAAAGAAGCCGAAGATAAGAAAGTTGAAATACAGGGCGAAAAAGTTCTCCTTCTTTTGGCATAGGTCTAATACAAATGAAAGTGGAAGCTAAAGTATGAAAAACGAGGACCAAAATCTTAGAAACAATGACCGTCACACAACAGCGCACATTTAGAGAAATCCTTTGATCAACAAGCATATAGGGGAGGGAGAGGAGATGTAACTGAAGAGAGACGAACAGCTTCGGACTTCTATTCGTTGATTTGCATAATGCGTCCCTTGTTCCTTTAACTAATGTTTGTGTTGTTGTCCGAACTTAACAAATGGCCACTTAAAAACTGACATCTCTTCTCTGCAGCACCGCTGTGTGCTGCTGCAGGGAGCTAATCCGTTGGTTTTGTGTGTGTGTGTGTGTGTGTGTGTGTGTGTGTGTGTGTGTGTGTGTGTGTGTGTGTGTGTGTGTGTGTGTGTGTGTGTGTGTGTGTGTGTGTGTGTGTGTGTGTGTGTGTGTATGTGTGTGTGTGTGTGTGTTGAGCCCAGTGCTCCTGGTCTGCCAGCTCCTCATTGCTCTGCTCCAGTGGATTCCTCAGCCTGTATCGAGGATGTTCAGCTTAACTCAGCACTGACAGAGGAGACCCACCGACTGTGAAACACATTGCCGCTGCATTTCCATTCTAATAATTCTGGTTAATCCATATATGTGTGTGTGTGTGTGTGTGTGTGTGTGTGTGTGTGTGTGTGTGTGTGTGTGTGTGTGTGTGTGTGTGTGTGTGTGTGAGCATGTGTGCATCTATGATGGGTGTCACTGAAGCACAGCTCTTGACGTGTGGCAGGTGGTGTGAGACTGTGTGTGTTTTTGTGTAATTTGTGTGTAATTCTGAGTAATAGTAATAATAGCTCCTTCCCTTGAGCTGTGCATGAATAAACCATGGTGTATTCTACGGACTGCATTTTCTGCCTGCGCCGTTCATCAGTCTTTACTTTAGCAAATCAGAAACCAGATGCCTCTCTTTCATTGAAATGCAATGGCTTACTGCACATGCATGAATGTATGGATATGTGAATTCACTTGACATTTGACTTGCCAGCACAATAATTGGTTGACAGATGGAGTACATTTGTAGATCATTTTGAACCTTGTGAGGTAATAATATAATATCACAAAGATTAACGATATGATCCAGGGTATATAAACCTGTAACAAACTCAGCTGCTGCTCATCTTAAACATGCAGGCTTAGCATGTACAGACTGATATCCACTTATGTACAGATGCAGCCTGATCACTGCTGAGTATTGTGTCCATTCTATCCACATAGCCTTTTTTTGGTTTTTGTTATTTAAAGTGAATAAGTATACTTGTACATACACATTTGTGTTAAGTATGTCTTTTAGCTGGGGCAAAGGCACCCCGTTATGTCCAAATACTTAACATGTATTCATTACATTTTCCAGATTTTTATCAGATTTTATTTAAAGGGAACAATTATATTTATAAGTTGTTTTCTCCGGCCAGCAGGAGGGGTGCAGCCCCCACAGCCCTCCAGCTTTCCACAACTTTTCTGTTGAATTTGCGAAATGGTAATAATAGGGTTAGATTTGGTTGCAGTAACTTACCAACAGTCTTGACTGTGACCGTCTTGGTGTCCGATCTCTCTCCTATCTTCTCCCAGGTGAGCTCTGGTTCAGTGCCGGCCTGGAGCCACTCAGTGGCTGTGCAGCTGTACTGACCCTCATCCCCAGGTAAGGCATTATACAGGGACAGAGAGAATGTGTCGGCCCGAACCTTCTCCACCCGTATCTCCCCATAGCTGGAGCGCTCTCTGTAGGATGCACTGTGCCATACAGTGCCTTCCCGATCAATCGTGGCCACCTCCAGGCCCGGTCCAGCTGCCTGCTTGTCTGTCCACTGCCAGACAACAGACAGAGGGCCTGTAGTGGTGTAGACCGAGCAGGAAAAGTGGATCACATCACCCTCTATGACCTCAGTAGAGTTGCTGGACAGAGACACTGTGATGTTGCTCTCTGAGAAGAAGACAAAAGAGAGAGAGGCACACAGGTTAGCTTGAGTTAAAGTGGGAACCCATGAATGGAGTAGCACAAACTCCCCTCAAAATGTCAACTACTTCTCACGCTGAATCCCAGAGGCAACAAGAGTTACGCTTTCTGTGTTCAAAAATTCAGAGACTACAGGAAACCAGGGGCAATATAACAAATAGCTGAGCCTGTTCTCTGGAGTAAAGCACCACAAAGTCCTGTTTGAATGCTGTGCATGTGTGTTTGGATGTTTGTGTGTGCCTGCAAGCCCAAATGTGAGAGGACTATAGTGCACTTTTGTAACTGGCCTCCGGCACATTATAGGGACAGCCTGAGAGGAGGCCCTGGTGGATTTGTGTGGGTTGAGGTTTTCTTTCTGAACCCTGTGTGGCTTGTTGACCAAGTACGCAAGGGAACAGAAAAGAAAGCTTAGATCACAGGGCTCAGCAGTACTTCAGAAGATGTGCGGGATAAAAGTCTTTACTGGTGCTCCTCTGTTTCTCTGCTTTATCTCGATTCTCATCACTTCAACGTCCATCAAACATTATGGAGCTCTGGTTGACCCAAAAGCATTCTTAGCCATGCAGGGCCAGTGCTTCCGTCTCTTGGGGATGAATCTAAAGGTTTCCCACTTCACTTTTTTTTAATCTACCCTCAGGCCAAGCTCTGCTGCTTCCCTCTCAGCCCGTCGGCCCTCCTAATAAGCATGAGGTGTCTGTGAATATGGAATAAACTGGCTTCTTACTTCTATCACGCTCAAATGAACAAAGGGGAAAACCTTCACCCTTTCCTCTCCTTTCTCTCTTTTGTTAAAATAGCCAAATGTTTCATATTGTATTCTATTATTTTTTTACTCCGAGACGAGCAGAGAGGTTTGTTAGGCTGTAGATACATACATCCTTCCTACTTTCCAAGTGTCAGGTTCCTAGACAGCGTTGCCTTTCTCTAACATTTCCTTTTCTTTTAACTTTCCTCTCATTTCCCCCACCAGCAACTTCTTTCTTTTCTGAACTGCAGAATGCATTTAGTCTCTAAAACAGTGTATCCTCTCTTTTTCCCCCCATCCTGCACATATCCGGTCTCTCTGTAAGAAATAGATTCATCGTGGCATGAAGACTCTCTCCCCCTCTCCCATTGCAAAGGTAAACTCCTCCATCAACCCCGATTAGTCAGAAGTGTTTACCTCGGCTTTTCCTACGCTTCCACCCCTGACTGCTTCTGACTCATTAACTTTAACCCCTGTTGCACCCTATTACCAACTTTTACCCATTTCCCCCAATTAGAGTGATGAAAAACATCTTAAAATGGTTTGCGTGTGAGAAAGCAGGCCTGAGAGGACTGTTTGTGTATCAAATACATGCTGGCCTGACCACTTCTCCTGTATATCATATTAGTTCTCCTCCAATAACCATGGCCATTATCCTGTGTAAACCCTATACACATCCTTTATGAGGCATTACGGTCTTTTGTCGGGAAAACAAAACCTCCCCTACAGAGAGCTTCCCTGGAGATTGCTGCAAGCTCGGGGCCATTGTTTTGGGCTGATTTAGCAGGGGGGGGGGGGTGCAGAACGGTAAGGGTAAGGTAGCGCTGGCTGCTTCAGAGGAGATACTACTCTGTGATTATAATGTTTTATTAGGCTGGTAGCAGCTGGCTCCACTCAATGTCTGATCCCTAAGAGGCAAGAAGGTAAAGAGAGAAGTGGGGTTAAAGCAGTGGCCCAAACTGGTGGAGATGGAGAAAAGTCTTGTTGATGTTATTGGGAAAGGGCTTTGTACAGTTGCATCAATCAGCAGAAAATCTGATATGACCCCCCCCCCCCGCCCCGCCGGCCAGCCCTGCTTAACCTATCTGAAGAAGTCTGCCCCAGCAGGACACATTCATTTAGCCTTGGGATCCACTTAGCGGGCCCTGGAGAGCTAGGCGCCTTTCTCTGCTTCTTTTCTTTCTCCACACTTTCATTTCATGGCTGTTAGCTTAGCCTTCTTGAGTCTTGGCTCCTCTGCTCTCCATTATCCGACTATAGTGTTACCCACCCCCCCTCCCCCCTCCCTTTCAGCTAAGCCAAGGGAATGGAAAGGACCATAATGCTGCATTACCATCCCCTTAACAATCCACTCAAACTGAAAAATACATCAGGAATAATAAGAGTAGCATCATCCTTTCGCGGTCTTATTTTCAGTTAACAATACAGGTTGTGCGGCTATCAGTTATAGGCCACCTTGGAGAAAGACAGAGGGGGAGATGGAGAGAGGAAGAGAGAGGAGCACAGCGTGACATTTCATGCTGCCTCCATGAAGATAAAACTGTTATTATGAGAAGCTCATCATTCGTAGTGTAATTGACAACTAAGGACAGGACATCTAAGCCATTGGCCTTGTGAACAGATTATTACTCACTGAGCGGCTGGACTGTGATCTGGACATTGCGAGACCTCTTGCTGCGGTCGATGAAGTCTCCCGTGGGCGTCTTCTCCCGCTCTGTCACCCGGCAGATATACTTGCCAGCATCTTCTGGGCGTAGGTGCTGCAGTTTGAGCAAGTGCACGTTGGTGCTTTCTTTGCGCACTGTCATATGGCCAGCAGCCTCGCGGGCTACGTAATCGGGGCCCAGGACAGGCACAGCACTGGGGCCCACCACGGCCACCGGTGAGCTGCTGAAGACCCACGACACCGAGAAGAAGCGCTCTGGGACGTTTTGGGCCTCAATGGTGCAGCGAAGCTCCAGCGGCTCACCGGCCGTAAAGGACCGACGGTCCGTGCTCACCTGGATGCTAAAGTCCCGATCTGAGTAAAGAAGATGGGGGGGGGGGGGGGGAAACAGACGGAATACAAGTTAAAGGAATGTTGAGTATTACAATCTGAAAGTGGTTGGCTAGCTGCGAAAAAGTATTGCATTGTCAAACCTTGATATAACTGTGGTGTATAAAACAAAAAAGAATATACCCTTTGGAACGTTTACTATCACTGTGATTTAGAAAGGCACTATATTTATTCAATATCTGTAAATGTAAAAAAAATCCTTGCACTAGATTTAAAACAAAGCAGCAGAATGGAAGAGCGTAGGTGTGGGGGAGATCTCTCTTATGATCTCAAACTACTTTTCTCTGATGTTTAAAACAAGACTGTCTTAATGTCTGCTACACTTGAAATGCACAACACTGCCTTCATCTTAATATCCACAGTCTACTATATGTTGAACCCGCAGCCTACTTAAAGAGAGTGCAGAGATTGAGGGTCAGGTATAGGTGGGGGCCATAAAATAACATCAGTTAGAGAGAGGGACAGAAAAAAGGAGTGAGCTAGAGGGAGAATAAAAGCTGGAGAAGCTTTAAGGTCACGCAATGCATAACTCCAGTAAAACGCTGATCTTTCAGAGCCCGCTTGGTTTCACCTCTGCAATAAAAAAAAAAACACATCTGATTAAAATTCTCTTCAGCAGTCTGAAACAGAGTCAGGCTCTCTCCTCATGCCCCTGCACAGTCTAAAACAGAGCAGTCAAAGTAAACTGCTAATGCTAGCTCCTCCACATTAAGCTTGTTGTGCGGTTGTGCTTGCATACGTGCGTGTGTGTGTATGGCTGGGAGTTCAGTTTGATTTGCTGTATTAATTTCCAGATGATAAGCACAGTATGTATCAGAGACTGCTGCTTTGCCTCTCAGTGAGGTGGTCGCCCCGAGCTGTAATTACAAAGACTTCCTGAGAAACACACACAGTTCAAAGCTTGACGTTGGTATTGAGCTTGTTATGGGGAACATTAAGGTGGGAGGAAGAGGGATATTGTTTACATATAAACAAATATATGAAGGTACGCACACAAACCCACACAGTAAGCATACACACAAGTAAAATAGAGACTTTTGAGCCTGAGAGCTGGATGCCTTTCATTAAAAGACAAACAGCATTTCAATCATAGTAGTGTAGTTAGGAATATGTCATTTTAGCTAAAACAATCATAATTCAGGTAACATTAAAAAAGGAATACATGTGGTCAATAATTGTATTATAACAATACAACGACTAATAGTACTATTAATAGTACTACTGCTAATAATAATAATAATAATGTATAATTAGTTAAATGTCTGATGGAAATAATAATTACTCGCTGCAGTGGGGAACATATAGATGCAAATTATGACATCAGGGTCAAGGGGAAGTCCAACCGATTGCTTCCTGAATGCTTAAAAAGGACAGCAAGTCATTGTATCGTGGCATTTGAATGGGATGAATTGTGAAGGAAGTTGAACATGGAGCTCTTTTTAAACCATTTTTACAGCAGAGTTCAGCTTAGGGTGCCGAGGGGTAAATAACAGCCTCACAGGTCCAGCATGTGTTAGTGTTCAGAGCTAATTAAGAAAGAAAGAGAATTAAGTGCGAGAAGCAGAAGGGCGAAGGAAAAAGTGCGTAATGGAGAAAGTCAGAGGGAGAAGTGAGAAATGCAGTGATGAGACATGAGTGCAGAAAATGAGAGGTGATGTGAGAGTGGGGAACAAGGGAGGAGGTGAGAGAAAAGAGAAAGATGGTAAAAAACCGAGAGCGAAAGGTAAATTAGGATTCTGTCCGTTGCTACTCTCTCTGATGCTGCCGCTGGGTGATTAGTTAGCGGTGGGGCTGTCGTAAGATCCACTCCATCTTTTATAATAAGAACCTAATGGAGGAGCTACCGCTTCTTTTTTCTAAATGTCTCTCTCCGTCTGTCGAATTTGCACATGGACAGGTGCAATATTAAAACACACAAGTTCAGCCTAAAGGTATGCAAGTGGTGCTTGCATCATGCAATGATGAGCACACAAGTAAGAAATCTAAGTGTATCCACATACGAGTTTGAGCACTCACACCCAAGCCGCACACTGCAGCATAACTCTGCTGTATTCTCTTTGTCACGTAACCACACCTCCATCTATTATAGATTACAGGGAAGAAGGAGAGTGACGGAGGGCGCTGAGAGGGGAGCTATCACAGTGCCTTTTGTCTCCACCCTGAAGTAGCAGGAACTCATCTGACAAACCTGCTTTACATCTGAGTTTCCATTCTCCTTCTCATCCACCGAGCACTATCTGGGGCACCATCAAGTTGTATTGGTCCAGAGCGGATCTGATGCTTAATGGAGAAAGGCAAAACGATTCCACTTTGAAGTGATTTACTGGCATGAGACACTCGCCACTGCGTGCTGCCTTGGTAATTGAGCTAATGTCAAAGCGGTTTATCACCCATCTCTGTGGCCCTTTCTTGGAAGCATAGAAAGACTTTCTTTATGTATGCGCAATACACAGCAGAGGGTGAGGTGGGGTCAGGTCGGTGGGAGGTTATAAGTACGTGTGGGGAGTCGTAAAGCCGTCTTTGGTTCCGGTCTATCAAGTCTGCGATTGACACTTCGTTAGATCATTATCATATGAGGCATACTCCTCAATGAGCCACAGCAACAAACTGTTTCTTTCTTCCACATACTTTCCCCTTGTTTCTTACTCTTCCCCACGTCCCCCGCCAATACTCCCCCTCCCTGCTCCTTCCTTCCTCGGTAAGTAATTCCCTTCCTCCCTTCCATTAGACAATATCCTCCTTCAGAGTTGGCAACCGCACCAAACCAGCACGGATTCTCCCACTAGTGCACTCAGGCACGAACTAGAATGGTGTAATTGTTGGCAGAGAGTGATGAAAAAAGCATCTTTACATTCCGATCCCTGGTTCACTTGTTGTCTGGGAAATTGTAAACGTGGAAGCCATAGGTCTTCCCCTGTCAAACAGCCAAGCTGTTTCCAAGCTGGTGAAGTTATTCCTGGATGTGCTTGTAATGTTGCCCATCAAACAGACACAAATACAAAAGTGCAGAGTCTGTGGAGGTTTAGTTAAGCCCTTTTTAGTGAGCTAATGAGCTTAGTGGGAGATACTGATCAGCAATCAGAGGAAGCCGGCCCACATGTGTGCTTGTGCGTCTGTCAAAAGGACATGGGGGACCTAAGAGGAGAGCAGCATCTTTGCCCTGTCTATGCCTCCCTTTTATTTTGTACAGATTCTCTTTTCTTGACTCACCAGTGGGCTGAATGCGGAGCTGAGTCTTCTCGCTCTGCTTTCTGGTCATGGCAAACCAGCTGCCATCTGTGTCCTGAATCCACTCAACAGCCTGGCAGTACAGCAGGCCCTGGTCCACTGGCTGCAGCTTGTGAATAGTCAGCCTGTAGGAAGTGGCACTGGTTTTGTCCAGCCTGAGGTCCCCTGCCGCCATCCTCTGCCGGTACGGGCCCCCAGAGCGCAGGACAAAGTCCCTCGACAGGGTGACCAGCTCCTGGGGAGGGGATGCCGCGTCCTCTGGGGAGCGCAGGTACCAGCCCACTGATAAGTGAGTGTGCTGCAGAGTGGTCCGAGATACCTCACAGGTTAGCTGCAGCGTGTCGCCTTCCACCTTGGACAGAGTCTGGGCGGGAGCGACTACTGTCAACGAGTCCGCGATAACTGCAAAGAAGAAGAGAGAACAGTTAGCACTAGAGTGAGGATATGTAAAGGTTCCTTTATGTCAGGGCAGGTCAGAGTTATCCCTTTCTTTACATACCATATGAACCCACTACCAGTCTATAAAAAAACCTGAAATACCATGTTATTAGATAGACAGCTTTGTTCTATTTAGATATAACAAAGCTGACTATATTTGTTTATTATGGAAGTTCAAACTAACAGGCCTTTTGCTGTAAGTGGTTCTAAATCTGATGTACTCCCCAGTGAGAGGTAAAAGTGTTAATCCAACCAAGCTTTTGTTCTGAGGTTGTTGCCCTCTATTTTCTCATCAATACATGACTTTCACATGCCATCGTGTGTTGATGGCATTTCCTCTATCTCACACAGACAGGCGCCTCCAGCACTTTCTAAAGGCTGATTATATCCCATTTGGTTTTTCTATAGCAAACACAACAGCTCCAAACTGGCATCTTACAGCTTCACTCGCTTTCATTAAACCTTTCAAAAATGTTTTGATCACACGTACTAAATATGCAAGCGGCAGGTAAAAATGGATGTTATAAATGTGTCCTATCTAAATAAAACTGAGTGCAGCGGACAGACTTCAAGTCAGATGGTGGAGAACAGTGGAGATGAGAGAGGGGGACAGTCAAGTACAGGGAGGCAACAGAGACATCAAGATGTGTGAATTTCAGTAAGCAGACTGCAAACACTGACAGAAATAAACATGCATAGGTTTTAAAAGGCGCTAAGGGAGTATTTTTGGATATTTACCAGGGCCGCTGTGTATTAATGCGTGCGGAAGAGAGGAAAAGAGGCTGATAAATATCCCTTGATCTCAAGCTCCAAAATGTTAGCATTAATGACGACAAACAAGGATGAAAAGTTCCAGGATGTTGAGTGATAGCTCTCTCAACTGTGTCTTGATGTGTGGTTGTACATTAAGACTATCCTGTTTGCTCCCTACACAATGCGTGACGAAGCTGCATTGCATGCATATGAATGTTGTCACAACACACAAATACACGTGTATGTGCACATACACTATACCTAAGAAAAGGAGAATATACAAAGACATACAGTGACAGCAGTCAACCATTAAGCGAGGATGAGATACAAATGAATTGAGCGAATAATGCAGAGAAGCTTTCTTGCATTGCCATGTGGTGACTGTGAGCCCTTCAAAAGACAGAAAATGGAAGTGCTTTGTGAGGGTTTATCTTGGTAGAGTGCTTTGTCAAGATGTTTGGCTATTCAGGCTCTTAAGGGATTGTCATTGTGAAGACTACAAATCAGCATGTTCGAGGCCTTTGCTTCGACTCAAGTCACCTGCGACGACTAAACATAGACTCAGGCTATCTTTTAATGTAAGCTAATACACAAACGCTCATATTTCTGTTGGAAAACACAAGTTAAATTGAGGGAAGGGGATTGTGAGAACAGAGAAACAGACACCACTAACGAAACAAACGGGGGGAGAACAAAGGCATAGAGATCAGAGAAAAAAGATAAAGGAGGCAGAGAGGAGGCATGACATCTGCTTATTGGAGTTTAACAAGACACTCAAAGAAAGAAACAACGATAAAGCAGAAGTGGCAGGAAAAGAAAGCGAGTAATCAGATGGGTCAGACACAGTGGCACTCTAATGAGATGCTGCTTTGTGGAGGTACATTAAGTCCAGACAAGAATAAACCGTTTCCTGCAATAGTTAGAGGCAATCTTGAAAATATATGTGTATGTAAATGCCTCCTAAAGCTGTTGTTCTGAACCTTTTCTCTTAAGGGACCCCTTTTTTAGAATTGAGTAATAACCCCAGAATATGGAGAAATCGTTTATGGTTATTTCATATTGTATTTAATGTGTAACATCTCTCTTATGTTTTTTTGTTAACAAGTCAAACACACTTAATAAATTCATTGTTTTCTTCTCCCGGTTAGCTCTGTGTTTGTTTTAAATGTGGAATTTTCTAATATGAACTAGAGCTTCTCGATTATGGCAAAAATCATAATCTCGATTATTTGGGTCAATAATTGATATCACGATTATTAAAAACGATTATCCATTTACTTTGGAAACATCAATTTATTGGAGAAAAACAATTTGAACAGTATGTTAACAGTTGATTACCCTGAACTTTAAGTATAATTCAACTGAAGAACCAATTAAAAAAAAAAAGTATTTAAAAAAAAAAAAAAAAAGTAATAATAATAATACAAAAAGAATCGTTTTATTTCGATTATGTTGTTTTCGTAATCGTTGCAAGCCATAATCGTAATTGCGACTAAAATAAGATTAATTGAGCAGCCTGTTTAGTAGAGAGGAAAGGCTCTGAATATGTTCAAGTCTTTACCTCGCCCATACCCTGTTACGAGGTTCTTCCACCATTCAAATCAATCATTCCTTACTGGTTTTTGTGACCCTCACTGGGGTCCGGACCTCCATGTTGGAAACCACTGTTCTAAACCACTTCTTCATTACCTTGAGTGCTTGATGAACATTCAAGCAGCAAGGGATACAAATGGTAGTCAAGGGCAGGAATAAAACTATTCTGCTGATATATTTGTTTGTTGGTTGCATGATAAAATGACTAACATGGGAGTCTTAGTATTCCTTTATTAGTGTTTATATAAATATGCTTAATATCTCTGCATGTCAAAAGCCTGTGTGTTGCATGTGTTGTGTGTGTATCTCTCTGTCCGCAGATCACCTCAGGTACTACTGGACCCTTCAGGCTTATGTTTATTTGTGCTCATACAGTATTTGACCTTATCTCAAGGACCTCTTATGTTTGCAGTAATTACATTTTTTTTTGTTCTGTTTATACCGTCATTGACTGCTGACTCCAGACTCCTCTTAAGCGACTGAAAGGACGCCCGGGGAAGAATTGAGTCAAATTCATCTGTTCTTTGTTTGGGATTGGAGACACACCTAGATGCATATATCTGCACTCTACTGAGGGCACTTTTCTATCTTATTGCAGGTCTACGCTGAGCAATCATCTCCTACTAATGGTTGCTACTGCTGGGTGATAATTCCTCAATATTATCATTTACTGACTTTCAGTGGAATCATGTTGGGAAGATACAATTTCAAGTTATTGTTCTACAGATGTCTAAATAAATGTTTCTGAGCAATTAAAATAAACAAGATTGGGGTTTTAAAGAAAGAAGACGTTATTTTTGTATTATGTTGTGTGTCAGTAGAATTAAGGTTATTAAAACGTTTTTATCTTATTGAAATATGATTTCGCAGACAAACAAATAACATTAATATTGTGAAAAGATTCAAACTGTTTTACCAAGACCTTTGTTACCATTCAGTGTTCTGGCTGAAATAGACATAATGTAAATACATTTCATTATGCAAGCGTCCTCTTCAATGACCTGGTGTTGCCAAGTCCTCTTACTCTGACTCTTGAGTGAACGGCAGCCTCAAGTAGACATACTGTTTCCACAACAACACACCTACGCTACAACCTGCCATTGCCATAGCAACCCTCCCACAAGATGCAGAGGGCCTCTGATAACAACTGGAATGAAATATTACAACCGCACCCCCCCCAAAAGAAACTCCCCCGCCTGAAAGACACAACCGATGAGATAGCAACAGCCAATCTCATCATTTCCCAGGGTTAGGCGGGGGTTGTAAACACACCGAGATCCTCCAATAGCCACGCTGACCTCAATCTTGGAAGGATTAAGAACAGGATGAGATGGCATTCGTTGGCACACACAAATACACCCTCATTTTGTGTCTTGTGAGGACATCGTATTGACCTATACCTTGCTTAACCGTAATTGCTGTGTGCCTAATTCCAACAATTACAAATAGTCCTAAAAGACAAATCTAGGGAACATTCTATATATTCTTGTAGAAATGTTTTCGTATAAACAAAAAATGAATTGATCCTACTATGTCATTGGCTCTTCATTATAATGTACATAGGCACTGTAGTTTATTGTAAGTCAATTTCACATATACCATCCTGCTGCTGTTAATACTCACTTTACACCATAAGTCTGTCATCCAACAAATAGTACAAAACAAACATATTTTCTCCTGTTTTAGCAACATTCACAAGACACTACAGGCCCCAAATGTATTTGGAAAGTGTATAGGCTTTTTTTTTTTTTTAAAACAACGTATCAATGGCCTGTTATTTAAGATGTTTTGAGATGTATTCTTTGAGGTGATTTGATGACAATAACAAAGATGGTTTAGTATTCCATGTCTTATTCTTAAACTTGTATCTAATTAAGATACAAGTTAACATTATGAGTATGAGTAAATAGAACATTGGTAGGACCAGCTTTGTGTGCCTTCATCGAGGGTCAGTCTCCACATTGGTAACAGATTGTGCACCCTATAATGTGATTAACACAAATGCACACACTCAACTTAGGTCAATTATGTGTTGAAAGAAAATGTAGCTACCCTGCTATGCCAAAAGCTGTGCAGCTGCAACATCTTTCTAGCTCATCTAAGTGTTATCATAGTGTAACCTAAGCCTGCGATTGGGTAACCAAGCTATTAAAATAATCTCCTGAGTAAATAGCAGATTTTTTTTCCCTTTCCTTACCTTTTTTTCCCCCTTACTCAGCAGAAGTGCCAGAGAAAGTACCGTATGTACGTGTGAATGCCTCCTGAGTGCATTTATGACATATTCAAACTATGACATTTAGCACATTTTCCCATTGCAAAAATTGTGCATGTCTTCAATACATCTGCCAATTTCTTTTACCATTAAATAAATAAATGAATTTGATTCAAGGGCTTTCAGGAGTTAAGAAGTAATGTTCCTCACTTGTATCGCATTCGTAGAGACTTCAATCTCAGAAGCTCCAGCGATTAAGACATTTCTCACTGATGAATCGGTTAATCTTTTGCATTTTGAAATAGAGAAACTTGTGTGTGGATGTGTTATTCAGTTTTCTTGACTGACACAGAATCCTTTATAAATCTTTAAAACTACTCCCTTCCTGCTCTACCTCATCTGCAATTTTCACTTTCATCTCTCTCCATTCCTGATCTTCCCCTCTCTCAGCCCTCTGAAATGAGCGACGGTTGTCATCCCTCAAGCTGGCCTTTTAAGTCCAGTTACACCGGGATAGAAGTGTGGGGGACACGAGGACACAAAAAACGGGAAAAAGAGATTTCGCAAAGACGACATGAGAAAAAGATAATCATTTATCACGTCTGAACATTTTGCATGCAACCAACCCTTTAGCATCTCTCTGAAGTTTGTGCTGTGCCTGTTCAAGAAGCAGAAGCAGAAACGATTCCTTCCAACAAGGAAATCAAACAGCAGCGCTTGTTTGTGTGGGTACAACGTTTCACATGTGAGTCTTTGTGCGAACATGATTTTTTTAAAGATGAAACAAAAACAGCATATAGAGAGGATCTAACCACATTGTGGGAGAAGATGATGATGATGATGATGATGATAACCCCGGATGTTAGTGCAAATGCTCTGGCTTAATAAGCAACAACACAAACAACACATGCACCCACACAGATTTAATTTCATTGTGCTTGTGCATGTGTGAATGTAGGTTCCTATAAGCCCATGTCTTGAATGCAAGTGTAAATGCAGCATGTGTCTGACTCTGTTCTGTTGTCAGTGTGTTAGTAACTTAGCCTCAATTGGAAATGTCAAACCTTTGCCACGGGCTGCTTGCCAATAAGAATGAGGGAGAAGATATCAAAAGGTGTTTAACAATGGCAATATCCATGATGGAGATTTTCTCTGACATATATTTAGAAGTGTTTATTCCTTCTGGCAAATACTGCAAATAACTTAAAAGCAACACAAAAAAAAACTCCTTTGAGAGCTGGCAGCTTGACCCTGCAAGCAACTTCAAATGTGGACTTCCATACTGTATTTAATGGTCATAAATATTATTCCACAGGCGTTAATGTCTCGCCATAATATTCTCAGCTCTGATGGGAAGGCGCTCTATAAGATATTTGAAACGGGCTGAAAGGATTTGCTCAGATTCAGCCACAAAAGCATTAGTGAGGTTGGGCACCAGTGTCGGGGGATAAGGCCTGGTGTAGAGTGGTGCAGTTGGTGTTGCATACTAAAAATCCTTCATAGGGTTGATGTTAGTGCTCTGTGGAGGCTAATCATGCTCTTCCACACCAAATCCAGAAACCTGGATACAAACAGACTCGCCAATAGCAGCTGTACTGCCGGTTGCAGAGGCGTCAACTTATCTCTGGAAAAACCACACAGGGTTGTCAAGGCGTATTATTATCATAAATATCATTGGAAGTTATGGGGACAAAACCAAAGCAAGGAAAAAATCCTATATGCAAATTAATACAAAAGTATACACCCTTTTGGTCCTAAAGGGTATGACATTCTCAATGCTACTGACTAGCACAGCAGATGTTCAAGCAGCTGACATAGTTACCACTTCTCTGTATGTCATGGCCTTCAGTGTCAGTGTTTGTGTGTTGCACTGCAAAGCAAATGCCCATTTGGCAAAGCCAGTAGGGTAATTATTGTTAATTACTCTGTGAAAGTGAGAGTACTGCTGAGAGGGAAACAGAGCGAGTGGGCGATCTTTAGCTCCTCTTCGTGTAAGTCCAGCATCATCGCTTAGCAGACGTCACTGACTGCCTGGAACACATGCAGGCGTGTTGGGTCAGGAAGTGATACAAAAGGGATAGATATATATATACATACAGGAACTGTGTTTACATCTGTCTTTCTCATCCTTATTGTCCATTACTCTGCCCATTCACAACCTCCACGCCTGTGTTCCTCTCTGTAAGAGCAGTTGAGTCAGAATGAGGGAGGAAGTGGTTCAACTGGGTAATGTTGGGAGGGGAAGGCAAAGTACGAGGACGCAGACACATATGAGGATGAACACAAAGAGGGAAAGGGAAGAAAAGAGCAAAGATGCAAAACAATGCTCGTCAATCGTGCAATGTATCCTTCAAGCCAACCCAATTTCTGTGCAGGATAAACTAAAACTTCTTCAAAAACATTAGTATGTTTTTGTTTTCAGCATGTATATAGATTCTGGACTGAAGCAGTTCCTTTTACTTCAACACCCTACACAAAAAAACACAAATCTGCCAAACAACACAGAGCACTCAGGAGACAAAAATAAAATCAAGAAGGCCTTCAAACAAAACACCACAAGCAAACACCAAAGCCAACTCTGGTGAACAGAGGTCTACGAGCCAGCCCCAAGTGCCTGAACTGATAATAAGGACAGGATATGGAGTTTAACTTGAAAAAAAGGGCAGAGTAAAGATCGTGCCTCGGAGCCAGAGAGGAGACACGAGGGAGCCCTCTTTAACAGAGAATGAGATGGAAAGACTGGAGCAGAAGTCTGCGGCGTTGGATGTGGGTCCACAGCACGGGGTACATCCATAATAGAACACACATGATCAGATAAGCCTGACACCTTATTAAATCTCAAATACAGAACACCACTCCTTTCATCCTTCTCCTTCATTGTTTTTGCATATTTATGTAATACAGGCATAATGGCTGTCGTGCATTGTACGGACCCAGGGAGACGACGTGTTCATTAAGATTTGATGTCATAATGATGTGTTTGTTAAAATGTCATTCTCCTGTGACTGTGTGTATGAAGCTGTTTTGTTATTTGTGTGGCATTTTTTGTTAAATACACATTGTACAGCACCCAGGGGTTTTAAGTAAACACTGCCGAGTTCCCTTCTGAAATAAGCTCTGGCCACTGTTGTATATTATTAACCAGGTACTGTGAGGACAACAGCATTTACTGAGCAATAGAAAAAGTACTAAACCATCTACTACTATAGTTTTAAAATGGGTGGTACCATGTCAAGTGTTTTTGTATTTTACAGTTAGAATGCAGATTTTTAACAACTACTCTCAAAACAATGTTTTTTTTTTTAGGAAGACTAAAGCATATTTCTCATATCTATCCTGAACACTGCTGTAATGATTTTTCTTTTTTCAAAATAATCAAATAAAAACAATTAAGTCCCTTTGAACGCTCTAAATGTTGAGCAATGCTTTCAATAAAGCTCCATGCGCACTGCTGCAGCATGTGAAGGGATTCAATCAGGTCGACAGGCCAACACTGCCTGGTGATGGTTGCTAAGCTATGATTGGACAAGGGGTGGTAAAGCAGACTGATAATAATGTATTGGTCATTTTAATACAATTTCGTTCAATGGAATGGAATAAATCCAATGCTATTCCTTTACTTTTTTTAATTGTGGAGCATACGTAAACCTTTTGATAATGGGCGAAATGTTGATAATGCGTTGGGACACAACCATTTAATGAGCAAACGGAATGAGATATGAAACCAAACATTAATTAGTCTGTATTTGGATGGCACTGTGGACTCACTTGCAATTATTTCTAACGAGACAACAGCTTTCAGTCTGCATAGCCGTCAGCTAATTGACTTTGACGTGGCTAAGTTCTTGTTCGGAGACATATACGTTTGTTTTTTTGGCAGAATACACAACATCACATTATCTGTGTAACAAAAGCAACAGAATCCAATACCTTTCACGACATCACATTTACCATTTCTGCAGAAAGTACATACATCAACAAGCGTAGTATTTATTTGAATAATATTTAATGAGTTAAAACCTACAAGCCAAAGGTCAAGATCTTGTGTGTACAGGGCTGAAGCTCTTTTGATATAACATATATGAGAGTCATGCCAAAGATTAGATTTTAGATTCAATTTATTGTCATTACGCAGTACAGGTACTATCTAACGAAACGGTTTCTCTGCATTTGACCCATCCTAGTGTTAGGAGCAGTGGGCTGCCATTATGTACGGCACACAGGGAGCAGTGTAGGGAACGGTGCCTTGCTCAGGGACACCTTGGTAGCGCTTGGTCTTTCCGGGACTTGAACTGGTGACTTTCCAGTTGCCAAGCCAAGTCCCGGTGGACTTCGCCACCACCGCCCTAAAGCCAAAGCCTAATCCCGATCAGAGGATCATTGTAGAGAAAATCACCATGCAAATAGGGAAAACATTTTCTCTATTTGCTCTAATCTGTAAACATAGGCTTATATGAGTGGGCCAAAGAGCTAGAGTAGATGCAACGTCTTCCTTTCTGAGTTGGGAAGTGCAGAATAAACGGTTTCCTTATACATTATGAATGTGGTAACAATTGCTTATTATCTGGATCGGAGATTGTGGTTTATTATCATATTACCACATAGTTTGAACCGCTTTACTTTTGATATTTTATTTACCAAACTGGTACGAACACAAACACATTTGTCTATTATTTATTTGTAAATGAGGCACTATAAGATGAATGTCTCACTCTATCACTACTGATCAAAGAGGCTTCCACACAGTGCTATCATAACACACCACATCCAATCTTTTATAACTGCGAGGAGAGATAAAACGGGAATGGGGGGTTGGGGTATTGCAAAGGGGTTAGATGATATGAGAAATCTTACAGATGCTGTTATGAGATTTTCCGTTAGGAGCTGTGAGGTCCCCTGCTAATGGAACGTCAGTGTGAGGGGGTGTGTGGGTGTGAGTGTGTGTCCTGTGCTGTAACACAGAGGTCACAATGACTGAAAGGAAAGGGCCTCTTCATTTAATAATGGGGTCTCTGAAGCATTATTTCTTGTCTCCTTACATTTGTCTTCAGGCTCGATCCCATTTTTCTACTCAAAATGTTCTTCTTACTCGAGCTGCCTTCATCAAAGCCTTCCCTCTACAGACCCCCCCACTCTCTTCCAGATTTCTGGTCAGTTTATTTTGCATTCGACAAGTTGCTTGTCAGCACCCAATTATCACTTGTGCTGTTTCCCTTGGCCTCCTTCCTCCTCCAGCTTGCCTCCATCATGATTGTGTTAGATCAAAGGCTACCACGTTTTATTGAGTTCTGATCACACTCCAACCCGCCTGTAGTCTACATGTCAGTCAGACAATGACCCTATTGCAAGTTGGTTATAGCCGAGGTGGCCATAAAACTAGTAAAGGGAGCAACATCTGCTCCTTGTGTGAGTAAGAGAGAGAAACAGAGCTAAGCCCCCTGTGGCTATTACAGCTCATTATACCTAAAGATCGGAGAGACACATCAAAAATATCTCTCTCCCCGTCTCCGTTTTACACAGTCACCCAGGCACCCAAACTCACACAGATAAAGCCCGGGGGGACAGCTGCTCTCTGACACACACACAGTAGTATGAGTGACAGAGGTACTCCCCCCTCCTCACCCAAACATTTCCTGCAGATCTGTGACTCCGCTGCCCTGGGTCACTGAATCAAACATGCAGTCCTAAGGGGTGTGCTGCTTATTAACATTATTTTGTAAAGCAGTTTATTACAAAACTCGCTGGCACAAGTTGTGTTTTTACTCATTTGTGCTGAGCTGCAAAATGCATGAATTTATAAAACCCCCTCGTCTAATAACAAAAAGCATACGCAGTATAATATATGAAATGAAAATAAAAATATAAGAACACATCTAAAGCACTTTTATGAGCCGTCGGATCTCCCCGGTTTGTTTTATAGGACTTCTATGCATGTGTCCAGGTTTTCTCACAGAACAGCAGAAGCAAAGTGGGATAGGTATAACAAAAGGAGAAAGTGGGAGAAGAAAAGAAAAGGAAGATGGGCAGCGAGTGAAGAAGTGGGCTTTGTTATTGTAGCAGGAGAATGGTGACGTGGAGCTAAAAGGCGGAATTTTGCGATAAGAGAAGGGATCCGTGGTGAGAAGAAGCTTTCAAATACGAGACGCTGTTTACACAAAGGCAGAAGAGGGGGATTTAACACTAACTAAGACGCTCGCAAACACAAGCGGGCGCACGCTGGTACACACTATATGACACAACCTCTCACTGAGGCCCAGCCAGGAAATGAGCCTGAGTGAGTGTGTTGGGAAGATGGAGAGTAAGCAGAAGATTATAAGGCAAGGCGTAAGAGGAGGGGTAGTCTGACGAGAGGTGGGAGTATGAAAGACAAATCTTCCTAAGAGCATTTGAGAAGAGCTGTGTGCAAAGCTATCGTTGACTGAAATCCTTTAGAGCATCAAAGATGTACTCATCATGCCTAAACACATGAAATCTTCCTTCTATTCCCTCCCTTCCTCTCCTTTATCTACACTTCTCTTCTCAGCCAGCTTCAGACCCACTTTCTTCATCGTTTCATCTGTCACGCGCTTCCGTTTGCTTGAGCATCCAAATAAGATGAATGACAGCAAACACTCGGGAAAGACATACTGAAGCCACCCCTGTGTTTGTGTGTATGTCTCCAACGGTGCTGGCTTGGAGGTTGTTAGCACATGTGCAGGGTTTTGCTCTTTTGCAAACATCAGCACATACATGTTGGCACACAATTACCTGTCTACCTACATTACAGGCACACAGGCACAGCAATGCACCATGTGAAATTATTTACAAACAAAACACAACGTCCCCCTTGTATGCTAACAACAGCATTTATCAAGTATATTATGTTTCTAATATTACTAGAGGTGCAAGTATTAAAACTAATAAACTGCATCCCTGTAGTGCACTTACTGTCCCTCCCCCCTCCAGGAGCTCCCACCATCTCCCTTCATCCCTCCATCAGTCGCCCCAGCCCCAGATGGTAAAGCACTGTGACCAATTAAAGACTTCCCTGAGGGTAGAACCAGTTATAGCCCGAACCATCTGACCATTTCTCTGTGCGTGGAGGTTTGTGTGTGTGTGTGTGTTTTTTGTAAACCTTACAAAACATATCATTGTTTTTTAATCAGTGTACAAAGGCTTGTCTTCAGGCCAGTTCCAAATGGCCGCTACCCTAAAAAGGAACACGAATCTAGGAATACAGTCATATATCTAAAGCCTTTTGTATTTTTCAAAAACTCACAATGACAAGATCTAGAGCGAAAACATTGCAAGGCTGAGGTTGAGTGGAGCAGAGTGTGGAAGCTGGCCAGAGGTGCATAGTATCAGCAGTTGTGTGTATATGAGAAAGGGTGCCTTTGAGGGAAAGAGAGACAAATACAAATAGAGTGAGGGAGGCGGGCAGCACTCAATCACCAGGAACCCATCCAACAGGGCAGCAGATGAGGGAGCAACTGTCTGTCTAAGCTGCCAGCAATGAGGAGAATTAGGCATATGCCAACCCCGCCCTTTGCACGCAGGCAGGCACACGCAGACACACACACACCCATTATCCCACTATTCTACCCACATCCCGAGCATCGCCTCCCTGGCACCGGGTCACAGGTGGCAACATATGTCTGCCATCTACCCTGCAGCCAACTGAGAGGGAGGGACTCTTCATGCCTCTGTGTGTTGTATGTGCACAAATATGTCTTTACACAAAGTCAAAAGTCCTTGCTAAAGCTTTTAGATATCTGTGAGTTGCTGTTTGTGCGTGTGTGTGCACCATTGGATTGTGTACTTGAGATTTAAGATAGCAGTGTGTCCCTGAGACAGAGCTCGAGGATCATCAGCTTGCTTGCCTTGTCGATGCATCAACAAAATGAATTTAGCCTCCCAGGCTTCTCGACTTTTACTTTTCGTTTCAACGCCAGCACTCGAAAAACAACCGGCGGCTGGCACTGCGGCCCCTGTACAAATCCATTATATCAGGCATTTTAACTAAACCTATGTTTCCTATTGCAAATAACGAGGCTGTGATTAGCATGCTAATGAGGTGGGTGCAATGCTAAGCTTCAAAGTGGTATCAGCAGTCCAAACTGACAAGCCCATGACAAAAATAAGGGCGAGGAGGTTGTGGTAACCCCACACTTGATTTTGTATGAGGGAGAAACATTGTTGCTTTAAACAGATGATTTATGTTGGTGTAACATGAATCCACTCAATTTCCATTTGTCACGCAAGACTCGTGCTGCAGGTTAACAATACAAATGTATAGGCACTAATTTAATAATGGCTTGTAGCGGTTGAATCCAAAACAAAAAGGTTCTTAAAATGTCCCAGCCTCATAAAGAAGCAGTAGCCTTCTGTATGCTGCCTGCTCTTTGTTAATATAATTTCCCCACCCTTTCCTCTATACAACATGTAGCATGCTGGCATGGCAGAATGGAGTGCAGCTTATGTGTTTGTGATTATATAGGCAGTTGAGTTGCTCAAACAGCTATGTTTATGCCAAGAAAAAAATTATTTGCCTACAAGTATCTTCAACATAACCTGCCGTGAGTGAATGCATGAATGCCAACATCTGTGCATGTTCTTGTACATCTTATGTAATGTCCGTGTCAAAGGGGCTTATCAGATGTAGGTTATAGCTTGCACCAGGAACAACCTCTTGTCCTCTTATTGCTCATTTAAGGCTTCAAAAGCAGCCGCTAACATCTAACAATGAGGCAGTATGAGCGTCCTGGACCCCAGTCACAACCACATTAGTCCTGGAGGCTATTCTACTGCAAGCTTCACTCTTTACTAGCACACATTTTAACGACATGAACACAAACACTCGTTAGCACATTAATTCCCATCCATATTCATGCTGAATTCATATTCAAACTGTGGCTGTGTTCTGTTAATCTCACAGAGAAGAGGCAGCAGACCCCTGAGGGTTAGCGCTTAGCTAAGCTAATCAAATCAACTAGGAACACTGGTGCATCTTTAGCCCATTATATAAACATTTATAAACATATATACACTAAACACACACCAACACACATGTATTTTTTTAGCACATTAAATATTTTCTCATAAGATTAGCTCAGTAGCGTGTAGCGCAATGAGCTAAATGTAGAGCCTCTTTGACATAATTCTATTTTTAAAAAGGGTAACCACCTACATTTGCAGGAAAGTGTATATGCTTGAACATGAGTCTGTAGGCTAAGAGAGCATTTAGAGTAATCTTTAATAGCAACTGCTTTGTAATTAGGCTGCCATATTCCATAGCAGCGATATTTTGAGGAAGAGGAAATTGGCTTAAACACTGCAGCTCATTCAGGAGTCACTGTGTTCCTAGTCTCTAAGACCTAACTCGGGACCTAAGTTGGGTCCATTTATAGTAAGTGTAATTGAGGATTGCATGTAGTGTTTTCCTCTGTGTTTGTGTCTGTTTGTGATTAAATCTAACAGACCAATCTAAATACCTCCCTTTTTATTGAATTACCATTTATTTTTGTATTCACTGCCCCAACTTTGAGTACAGTCTTTGTTAGGCCCTATAATGATAAGAGAACTTAAAAACATTTATTTTTCTCCACCCACACAGGTGTTTGGTAGGCCCTGTTCAACGATGCTGTTTTATTCAGAGTGCAACATGTTCAACAGTAGTATTGTGTACCGCAGTGATCCGCTGGGTTTTTAAAGTCCTCTTCAGTGATGTTCAGTAGAAAGGATTTCTTCCGATGGGAGCACTACAGCACAGACTCAATTATGGGTGTGACATCTGTCCTGACTGACAGCTCGCTACACTGTGTGACTGCGACTCTGTTGGTGTTACTGTCTGTGAATGTGTGGTGGGTCCAAGTGGTAGTAATGTTATTTAGCAGAGAGCCCTGTCTGCTAAAAGTAGATGAGATGTGCAAGGAAATGACAAGCCAGACATAGGGATAAAATCTCGTTCCATTTGGAGTCCTGTCTGGTCTGCAGCTCAGAGCCAGTAGGTGCACACATACACAACAGGCAGAAAAGGGAATGCAATAGTAAATGAAACAGAGAGGTGATGGTAAGGCCAGAGGTGGGGGGGGGGGGGGGGGGGGAGCAGAGAAAGCTGGAAGTGTCACTGCAAGGAGAAACGAGGGAGATAAAATGCTCCAGTCACACACGGGCCTCTGCTCGCAATCAATACCGAAAGACATAGAGAAACAGCCTCTCTTGTCTATTCATCTACACCTTTATTTTCCTTTAGTACATCTGATGTTATCTTTCCTTGTCAACACGAGGCTTCACCCATATGTTTGCTTGCTCTAAAAAAAGAAAGTATTCTATCCTCCCTCACCTGTCTTTATTCAATCACGGTTTGCGTCCACAATGCTATGCTATAAACGTGTGCTCCACTCACCCTCATGCCTTTCTCCTTTGATGAATCTCAAAGAGCAGCTGTATTGACAAACCCATATACCTGAATGACCAACGCCAGCTGGGGGGCCGAGGAGGGGGACCAGACCGAATCGACTCAGGAGCTTTGGATTGATGGAGCGAGCAGAATTCAGATGATGAGAGGGAACAGAGAAGAGGGATAAGGGGGGGCGGGGTCCCGATGTCACCCAATGTACAAGATGGAATGCAAGATGATTTCCCCACATTCGGTCTCTCTCATTAAGTGAAGCACAGGAGTGCAACTTGGCAGCGGAGGGTCCCTTGCGAGAATAAAGGCAGGGGAGGGGCACAAACCAGACACACACACACACACACACACACACACACACACACACACACACACACACACACACACACACACACACACACACACACACACACACACACACACACACACACACACACACACACACACACACACACACACACACACACACACACACACACACACACACACACACACACACACACACACACACACACACACACACACACACACACACACCACACACACAATGCTGAGCTCAGCAGCAGCATGATTCAGCCACTCTTACTCTGTATGTATGTTCAGCAGAGCACAGGCTCAGCTAGGCTAAGACAAATCCACATGTCTGTTCTTTTACCCCTTCACAAACACTCATACAGAACAAATTAAATACATTTTGACCTTGGGGTAGGCATTGCTTCAAAGATGTTCAGCATGCAGTAGGGCCACAGTTAATTGTGAAAGGATTCCTTTCACTAAAAATGAGAGGAAATGAAATGTAGGCCATAAACCTAATGAAAATGCAGTGTGACTGGAGAAATGTGGTATTTTGCAACGGTTTGTTCTGGAAATGATTCACCGAAACAGTTTCCCTCTTCCTTAATTGAAATACCTAGGTCTTATCTCCAGCCTCTTCCTACTGTCTCTTTCTTTCTCTGTCTCTTCAATTTGTCCTGGCTAATTGCATTTAGAACTTGTATGGCAGTTTGTAACTGCATTAACCTTAGTAGTCACATCAGGCAGAGACTATTTAAAAACACACCCCTATAGCACCAGTTGTATTGTGGGTAATGCCTCGGGGAGGTGTAACCAATCACATTGGAGTCGAGAGGAAGAGCTCATCATTTATTGGTCACACATTCTATTCAGCATCGCCCCACTACCCATTTCCAATACGGCCACTTCTGTCCCCATTCCTCTCTTTTTCAATTTCCTCATCTCAGCCTATTCGTGCCATCCATCTCACTTTCTTTTCTTCAAAACCACTCACTGCCAAACTTAATTTTGTTCTAGTGTCACACATCTGAAGATGAACGGTGGCAGTGAATAATAGGAAGATGCAAGAATGTTTCAGTTTGAAAATCCACCAAGGCTTTGGTTCTCCAGCTCTATTACTGTATTACTACAGCACTGGGAATAGATGACTACTGCCAAGTGCGGAGGCTAGAAAACTGTAACGCTGCCAGCCTGGTGACTCCTATGGTGCTTTCTAGGACAGTGAGGGTATATGGGAGCTTCATAAGTAAGAGCACTGTGATACTTGTCTCAGCGAGGGCTTGTTGTTCTGCTAGCTGTTGGACTCACTCACACACAGGCTGGTGCGTAGGATAAGGACAACCATGATGGCCATGTCAGGCTGTTGTCCTTTTTCTTGTGCAATCTGATGTGTAGGAGGAAGTCAAACACACACACACCCTTAAATGCAACAGACTGAGCTAGTCAATCTCAAAGATCTGAGTATGGAGGTGTGCACAGAGGAACTACAAGTGACCGTTCGCTTCAAACAGCTTCACAGCACCCAAGTTAAATACATAGTGCAACCCTTAACAACACTCAACGGAGCAGAAACAACAACAATTGCTCCAGTTAAAAAGACACACAATTTAAGCGTAAGAAAAATAATAAATTTCAGAAAATTAAAACTGTTTCAATCAAACCATGTTCTTTCACCAAGTGGGACTTACTATGGTGCCACTGCAACTGGTATTGCTAGTATCAGAGTAGTTTGGAATTTTTCCGACTGTTTCCTGGAGCCAGTTTACTGTAGCTCATTCCTAGCTGCCTCAGAACTGTCATTCAAAAACATGTCAGATACAGGCAAATTGCCACACTGAGGCATTTGAGAGACATATTCCTTCATCATGATACTTCTAGTTTGGTTTACTTCTCTTGTCAATCTACACTAGTAAAGAAGTGTAAACCTGGAATCGTATCTTTAAAAATGTTTGTTTATATTTGTGTGAACTGAGGCTGTTTTCTAAAGATCAAACATGTAATGACAGAGTGGGGCTACAGAGACAAGGGGATTTTAGAGGTAGCCGCGTGATGAATTAAAGGCCAATATTCATTGTTCCGTTTACTCCACCAACACCCGAGGCAATTATCTTTCTCTCTCGCTGCTAAACACTTTGTTCACCATCTATTGTCTAATGTGTGCTGTTTGGTGCTAGCAGGTAGCGTGCTGTGGGATTTCAAAGTGTTCAAATTGCGTTTAGCTGCTGGAAATACAGTTGATTAGAGTGGTGATATGAACCCAAACTGTCCAGTTGTGTGCTAAAAAACCATGAACTGAAATATGAGATTAATCTCTTTAGAGCTGAGGGTAAATGCAGAATTGGGTAATAATTCCCTGTGGCTTTTGTCAAAACAAGATTAACATTACACGCAGATAATTTCCTAATCGAAAAATATTAGTTATTATCATTAGTAGCTTTAAGTATGTAGGCCAATATTTCATTACCGGGAAAACTTAACAGCCAGTGAGCCACTCTGCCTTCCAACCATTCAAAGGAGGAAAAGAACAATGCAAATGTGAAATTGAACCTTTTCTGTATGAGAAAATAATTATTTGTATGCATCTCTGTGTCACTCTCTGATGTAGTGGACATAATCCAGTATATGTGCCCAGACGGACAATTATTCTTCCAAAATGTGTAATATTAGTGCAATGCCTAAGGCAGTATTGGCACTTGGGTGCTGAGCAGCGCTACATTTTTCATTTGATTAATCTAAGTTTAGTATCACAGAGGGTAAAAAAAGACACACACCCTTGCCGTCTTCTAATTTTCTTAACAAAGCGTCTATACAAAGCAGGGATCGTCTTTCCAGGCAATCACCCATACGCACAGCAGCAGTGTCTGATTCTATTTGACGGACAATACATCACATGAAAACACAGCGTCATAGTATCAGGGAGAACAGTTTCCAGGTGCAGAAACTGTTCGCCTCCTCAGGCAGCAGCTTAAGTTCTACCATAAAACCCTCCCCATGCTCTTTGTGCAGATAGGTGACAAAGGATGAAACAGATCCCTTTGAGTAAACCTTAATGCAGCACTCAGGACACAGATTACTGCGTGGCCTTCTATCCCTACAATTAACCCAAGCACCAATCCTCAGAAGCACATACTCAGTCCTTCTAGCTCATATCCTTCCTTCCTGCCTATAGTTTCCCGACAATACTCCCCTGCTTGTGGTTGTCCTTTGATATCACCCTTGAAACACATATTCTCAAAAGGCAGCATCAGCAAAGTTTCGTAGAAAATATATAAATAAGAGCAGAAGACAATAAGAGAAAGAGACCAGGGCTGATATATGGAGGCAAACAGATGACAGAATAAAAGACATTAGAACGAGGAGAAGAAAGGGATATGAGGGGGAGGGGAGATAGGGCAAGGTATTGTTTGCCAATGAGGGCCGAGGGGGCGTGAAGCTGCTGGGGGATCACAGAGGGGCTCAAGAGCAGAGCAGAGGAAAGAGGGGAGAGACCCTGCCTGCCGCGTGCCCCTGACCTCTGGAACTGGGTTAAGAGGTTAGGGACACAGAAAGGCTCATATAACGGTCCCTCAATACCTCCGCTCGCACACAGCCCTCTCACAGGCATTTCTATAAATACAGAGTGCTATCAGCAGTGCTGTTTGACAGTGGCCTGCGCCTGAGCCCTGCCCCACATTCAGATCATACCGCTCATCCTAGAAAATAACACTTAGTCAATGAAAAGCTGAGCCTATTGATCTGTTGAGCGCACAGTAGAGAAAAAGGCATAACAATATTGGTGTTGGTCAATTCACAGTGACCCTCACAAAGTGGCTTCAATTCACTATAGGACACAAGTAACTTGACATTTTTAGTAAAAATAAGTGTTGGACCCTGAGAGGGAGGTCAGCCGTGTCAGGGATAAAGGCATGAAGTTATGAAGGGAATGGAATTTCGTATAACAGCTGAGGTTCAGTACTGCAGGCCTGTTGGTTAGATCTGAACATGGACATGAGCCACAGCGATGAGGAAGGAGTAGACGGAAACGAATGCTTCTGTTTGAAACAGTCACACCACACCAACACAGCGGGTGCGTTATTGAAACAGCTCTGGGCAAGGAAAGAATTCAGTAGGTGTGGGAAGGAGTGTGTATGTGTGTGGGGAAGTGATGGAGATTGAGAGAGATAGAGGAGAGAGCTTGGTTTCCCCCGGACAGGTGGGACTTTGTGTGAAACTGGAGAGCAACACTTCCTCTCATCACACTCGTTTATATCACAGCTATTCTTTTGGCATGGGTCCTGCATGGTTATTGATTTCTTTTTTGTGACTGTCACAGATCTGATAGTTATGCAACTTATGCCTTAGTTTTACTTGGACTTACACAACAATAACACATTCAAGTTCACAGCACATCAGACCATTAGGCATGAAATGAGTCAACTGAAACTACATCCTTGACTTTTTTGGGCAAAATCAGTTTTATAATTTCATTGACCTTATGTGTATATGGTATATTCCTACAAGCTAACTCACACAAAGCAAACTTAAGGCAGGATAGTATTCCAATGACAAATTGTGTAAAATAATAATAATACATTGCATTTGAATGCACCTTTTACAAAGGCACACGATGTAAGCACATTTAAGTAGGGCAAGTATAGAAGAGACATTTAAAGTAGACACAAATGATTGGGACATAACATTCAAATGAAACTTAGAGAATGGTAAGCACTACTGTGAGTAGTGCTGCGTACTGGTACGCCGAACCGGTACTGGACTTGTAAAAAGTTTCAGTTCAAGCCCGGTTAAAACCGGAACGTAAGGAACCGGTACTTAATTATATTCTCCTTTGTGTTCTAAACCATCTAAAACCTTCCATAGATCGAGACATTTGCGCTGAGAAAAGACGAAAAACATTGTTTTGGCTTCTGATATGGCGGCCATTACTGAGCTCACGAAGTCTCGCAAATTAGCGCAACTGCTCGCGAGATCTGTGTGACGTCAAGGGAAGCTGGCTTAGACATAGTGGACACTGACAGCGTGGGATGCTGGTTGCCATATTTGGTAGTGTAGCTAAGCTAACTCCTTTGTATGTATGGTGATATAGTGTCTGCCGAAAGAGCAACACTTCACCCAGACAATGTCAATATGCTGTTGTTCTTGAACAAGAACACAGACTTGTACTCTTGCATATTGAGTCTTGTATGTAGATCACTATGTATGTAGTTGTGTTGTGTAGTTAGTAACACATGTAGAGTTCTATAAAAGACATGGTGTAGACACAAGTTGGAAGGGGGCACAATAAACCTGACGAGTTTGAATTTGAGTTGATTATGAGTTTATTTTCAATTGATAATTAGCTCACAATAAGTTCACTTTAGTTACTCACACAACTTGACACAAGTCCGGACTTATAAGTCCGGACCTGAACCTCTGGACTTGAGTCCGGACCTGAACCTGAATGTGAGTCCAGGTACAAGGCACTAACTGTGAGTAGGCTACATTTAACAGGTGAGCTTTGAGGTGAGCTTTTAATTTAGTGATGGTGTCTGATGTGTAGTAGGGGGACTTCCAGAGTCTGGGAGTATTGCAACTGAAAGCCCTAGCACCAATGAATGGGTAGTCTACTATGTGCACTTAATACCTTATGGGTACTCAAAAGCAGCAGGATATTTGCAAGATTCACAGAGAGTGTTAAGGGTCAACAGGAGCTTACAGGTCTATTTTTCCTTGAAAATAATGTAAAGACCACTTGCAAAATAATTTACTTTTATGATAAAAGGTGGGTCATAGTACCATTAGCGCCAACACTTTGTTCAAAAACTTTCTCTGTTTTTGAAAGGGCCGAGTGGCAACCTCCAGTCCTGAAGATTAAGCCAACACAGAAGTGACAAAAAATACAGTTCTTCCAATGGCTCCAAATGTAAGTCAATCTCCCATGTTTACATTTCTTTCTTAAAAAGCATACATAATACAATACATAATCTGCCATAAACGGCAGAAAAGGGTGTCAAGAAGTTAGTTTCTCTGTTCATGAGTAATGTATGGGGGGTGATATTTAGGCTTACAATTGGTGTGTTGACGAGTTTGGTGGCTTTGAGTGACAGGTAGGTGCTTTTAGAGGTCAACACCTGCTAGCTGTCAGCTCTGCTACGTCACTGGATTAAGCCTCAGCTGACCCAACACTCCACTTATTTGCCCATTTTTGGAATATAGTGTGTGTGTGTGTGTGTGTGTGTGTGTGTGTTTTTGTGTGTGCTTAGGGACTCACCAGTGAGGTTGGTGCGTGCGCTGTAGGATCCCAGGTACCGCCCATCTGTGTTAGGTGTGTAACACTCAAACAGACCCTGGTCGTTGGCCTGCACTTTGGTGATGTGGAGCATAGCTGAGTCACCGCTCAGCCTCTCCACAGTGATCTCTTTACTGTTGACCCTCTCGGCATACAAGGCGTAGGCATAGTTTGGCTGAGCCGTGCTTACGATGCGGATCTCCCTGTCTGCTACTGATGGCAGGTACATGGACCACTCAAAGTCCTGCTCCATTCCCTCTTTGTAGCCCGTCACGTTGCACAAGATGGTCACGTGAGAGCCCTCAGTCCGTACCAGCGGTCCACTTTGCACCGTTACAACTCTCTGAGCCACGGCAACACCAGCTGCAGATGGAGGTGAGGTGAGAGGAGGGGAAAAAAGAAGAGAGAGAACAAGGGTTACAAAACTGCAGTTTAAATATTTAACATTTGCAGACTTTATGCACCTTACATCTCCCAGGAAACACAGAAACAGCGTGACGGGTGCAGCTGAGCATTCTGGAGAGCACTCACTGAGGTGGAGGTGTGCACAGATACACAACCACATGAATGCACACATTTTTTGAACACAAGTAGCCACTTTAAATATTCAAAGCAGCTCTTAAAAAGCTGTCATCCAAACACGCTCAATGCTATTACACACACTCACACGTTAACCCTTCACCTCACAGACAACACTGCTGCTACATTACACTCGAGGTGAGAGGCGGCCATCTGGGAGCGAGAAGAGAGGTTAGTGTGAGCGGCAGAAATGCAAGTCAGCATGGCATGTTGAGTGTGTCTAGCTTCACCAAGTACATGCATTTTTTGAAGTAGATAGTAATTACGGTTTTGTCTGATGCATGGATAATTATGAATAATAACACTGTGACCGATATAGGTGTCCGTGTAAATGTCTTAACAAAAATGCCAACAGTGAATTATATAATTTCCATTACATTCATTGGTCTATCCAGCAGCCAGCACAATTCTATAAAAGATCGTAATTAAAAATGTCATCAATTAAATCTAGACAAAAGTGTCCAACATCTTTCAAGTTCAATTATATAAATGAATGCAGCTTTGTCAGATGTCAAAACTGCTACCCAAAAAAATGTACACGCTTATTATTAAAATACCTCACCGTCCAAATACCCTCATTTGCTCCCTGGAAGCATTTGTTACTCTTAGGATTATGAGGATAGGGATTTATGAGGATCTTTTTTTAACAACAGGGATTTATTTGTATTATTTGCATTTTGCCAATAAAAAACTAAGAGCATAAGAATCTAAAAAGGATAACATTCAACATTTTGTTTTTGCAGATTTTTATGTTTAAGAGGAATACAAATTAAATATGCGGTTGTCCTCACATGTTCTCATCAACAAAGCATTAAGTTATTAGAGTGAAACATGAGACATGTAGTGAGGGTTGTAAGAAACTAAGAGCTAACTTAAAAAGCAAACCCCTGGTGATGATTACTCTGCTTTATAAATTATGATGCTTTGTAGCCTATATTTAGGTTGACAGCATATGTGAATCTTGCTTCTACCCCTTGCATTAACACACACCAAACACTATTCTCCATTCAGAGAACAACTACAAACATCTCTCTCATTGGGGCCAGATACAACAGAGCACTTACACATAAACCCCCCCCCTCCCCCAAACCAGACAGAGCGACAAGCGCAGTGTTTCCTGTCTGCAGAGGCAACTGGGGATTGCAGCTGTGTTTCTGTGTGTGTGTGTGTGTAGGAGTTTTTGTATGTGTGTGTGAGTGTGTGTTTGAGAGAAAGTCTGTGTAATTCTGTGTCTGAGGGCAAAATAGTTGGCATTAATAATTTACCGGAACAGCTTTTTAACTTCAACAGCCTCTCTCCTTTAATAAGTTACATTCTCTTACACAATCCCCCCCTTTATTAACTTTTTTCACTATGCATCCAAATAAGCCTATGTGTGAGTCTATGCATAATCAGACATAAGTGGGTGTCTGTGGATCATGCCTTTTATTCCCTTCCTGTATTTAAAGTCCTTGGTGTATATCTTCCTTTTTTTTAGCCACATTCCGCTCTTACGCCAATAAAATTCACAGTACCATCCCAAAGGGAAACTCATTAAAGTAATCATTCTCTATGGCTTGATTTCTCCTCATAGACCCCCACAGGATTAACCAGGATACAAAATTGTAAATTTCAAAAATGCTGCAATGTCAACATTTAAATACAACGTTTTTTTTAAAGAGAACATGTAAAAAGGCTTCATTTGAGTTACAGCAGAGATATTGTCATAATGTTTTAGTGTAGTGTTTCTCTAAACTGCACCTGAAATGTGCCTATAAAAAAATAATAGGAACACTAAATTAAGTTTGAAATGATAAACAAAGATAAGAATGATCTGAATTAATATTTAATAATTATGTACTTGTTGAATCCATTTCCTAGTTTCATTAAATTATACAAAACATATCCTGATGCCTTTTACACAACTATTTTAGACATTTTTATTGTTTTAATCAATTTGTTTGGTTTTTTTTACCTGCAAAACCTATGGTCTAAGGGATTTAGGGTCATTTAACATAGGAAATCCTTCTAAAGTGAGCAAGGAACAAAATTCTCTGGACTTAAAAACTGAAATTGACAAAAAGTCTGTGGCAAAGTGTGTTGACGAAATCTGTATTCTGACTCAGACTTTCTTCACTGTGATGTCAGTGTGCTAATCTGGCGGCGCCCGGTCTACCCACATCCAGCTCGGAGCTGTGCCGCTGCATCACTGCTTCTCAGGTTGCAGCTACTCATATGGAATTGCTGGAAAAAATATTACTCATACAATCTCAAAAATACCTTACTCGTACTGTTGGTGCATTAAAAGCTTTCCTCCCCATGTCTGTGTGCTGTCATCCTCCTGAAACAAGCTGCCTCCTCGCTTCTGATTACTCTCACTGCCTTCCTGCATGTCTCACCGATCATCAATCCTCTCTGTATATTCCTGTCTCTTCTCTTTGCCTCACAGTTCTCTGCATCTTTTCAGGCAGGATTTAAGCAGCTCTGTGAAACTTCAAAGTGCCCATCGCTCTGCAGGCTGTTTAGAAAGGCTGACAATGACATACCAAACCCTGCAGACCATCAACTGATCGCTCTATTCCACCAACCCTTCTAAAATAATCCTGTTCCCGCAACTTCCCCCACTTATTCACCTCTGGCTGCGCTGCCTCAATCGTAGAGTGCCCATATTTGCTCAACAAAACCTCGGATTTTCTATTATTAACCCTCATCTCCATCTCTGGATACCACGGATGTCTGTCTAGCCCACTCCTCCTCACGCCCCCCCCCCCCACTCTGGCTTACCTCTTATGTGTCTCATCTCATGCTGCCAGTCCCTTCCCACACAGCTCATTGACTGGACACAGGAGATGTCCAATGTCACATAATGGGTGAATGACTACGGAAAAACTCTATAACTGACCTTGCTGTTTGTCTGCAGGAGTATCCGGAGCTATGGGAGTAGATGACTCCAAACACACACGCTCATACAGACACACACGCTCATACAGACACACACACAAAAAGCTGGAAAGAGGATTATTCTAAGTGGAAGGGGGGTTAAATGCTAATCCAATCATTTGTGGCCAGTGTCTTATTCTCCGTGGAAACAGCAGGAAGGCCACTAGTGTCTTGGATATTTTAAACTTGTTAATACTGTAAAGATGTACAATGAGAGTAATCAATAATAAACTGGTGAAAGCAAGCAGCGTTGTCTTTTGTTGGTTCTTTATTTGAAGCGCTTCAAAGGGTACATGTCTCACAGAGTACAGAGTAGTCTGCAGGAGTGCACGCAAGGTATAAGGTGTGTGTGTGTGTTTTATAGAGGACTGTTGCTGTGCAGGAAGTAAAAGAGATAAGACTTTCCTTAGAAAACTGTTATCTTACAATGCTCTCATAGGGAGGGCCGCATCCTCCAGGTACGACCTTGGCGGGAAGCTACCGTGTGGTACAACAGGTCGAGTTGACCAAACAATTTCTCAGCATAATATCATCATTTGGTTTTACTATATAAAGTAATATAAGAAATTGCCACTACACTAGTCTTCAGGACTACTACTCACAACACCACTCTCCTGTGAGACATTATGATTACACACCAAGAAAGGTGTGTAATAAAACCACTTCTGGGTTCAAGTATAGGAAGACCTTCACAGCAGTGTGGAAATGTGTTAATGTGAATAGTGAGGCTGTCAATCATCTCTTCTCACTTTGCTCTGATTTCTAATTACACACACATACTGTACATGTCCAGGCAAGAACAGAAGACACCAAGGATTTCCTACCAGCGAAGAGCACCTTCATAAGGTTTTAAGTCCTCAAATATCAGTAATGTCAAAAGTAAGTCTTTGCGTTCTGATACTGGTAAAAACAGGATTAGAAGAAAATGTGATCCTTTAGATTACTCCTGCTGGTTTGTGTCTGCAGCTCGTTCCCAAACACAATCGCACTGAATGAAAGAAAAGCATTACCTAGACGTATTTTACATGCATATTAACTAGTCATTAAAAGAGAATAAAAGCATTTATTTATGTTTGGCAAATTATTTGGTCGAATGAACATTTACAGAAGTGGCCAATTACTGATCTCATCTCCTCATAAATCATGACACTGCTCTGCCTTGTGTATCAAAAGACACGTCTCCTTTAAAAAGCTATAAAGAATTGTTTTGCAATCGTCTTCTCACTGTAAGTGCTTTGGTGTGCATAAAACACAACTGTCACTACTTAAGTGAAAATAGTTTTGATTATTTCGCATTAATGTAGCCTATGTGATTTATTCTGGGTTGTTCTCACTGGTTTGAACCGGGCACACTTTTGGAAAAAGGCAAAGCCATGCATCTTCCAATCAAGATTTTGGTTGGTGGGATGTCAAATGGTTGGCAGGTCAACCATTTGGAAACCACATTTTTAGGGGCTTACAAATAAAACATTTTTAAAAGCAAGTCCTCTCCCTCAAAGTTTTATACAAAAACTTTTTGGGGGAAAGTTTAAGAGCGGGTCAGTTGAAGCAACTCGAGCAAGTGAAATATGAATTAATTATGAACATGCTTGCTAGACATAAAAAACAATGGACTCAGTCAATGTCCTATCTCCCCAAGGGAAGTTCAGGCCCGTCCCACAGATCTGACATCTTGTGAAGATGTCTATTCTGCGAGGTGGCGATGAGCAAAGGAAAGGATTGCATGGTGAGAAGAGAGGAAAGAGAGGAACAAGAAGGAAGCTAAAGAGAAAGCGACAGCTGGCGCCAGGGGGCTACACTACTAAAATGCACAGAACTAAGTGAATATACAAGCCACTGACTTATATGATGTACATACGTGTTAGGGATGCCAGTGATTATTCGATTATTCGTTACAGTTTCCATAATCGAATATTATTTTTAAAAATCGATTTTATTTCTATATTTTTTTATTATTATTTATGTTTTTTTTTTTTTTTCTGGCTTAGTTTCAACCAAAATATAGACTAATGCTAATAATAGTAATAGTATTAATAATTGTAAATGGCCATTGGTCACACCACCAGGTCGAATAATCGATTATTATTCGCCAGGGCTGCCGAATAATCGATTTTGATCATGGTCAGTTTCTGGCAACCCTAATACGTGTTTGACTAAACTAAACGCTGGAGGAAGATGAAATACAAAAGAGTATTTCCCTCTCCACACATCTAGGCCCTGGTTAACCATTCTCCAAAATCACTCTAGGCCCCCAAAAGCATTTGACCTTGTTAACATCATTACCAGAGAGAGCACGAGTATGAGGGAGACGGGGAGATTCCAAGATGAGGGAAAACTGGAGGGAGAAAGTTGAAAGGGGAAACTTAGTCATGTAAGGAAACGTTCAAATGTGTAGGCGATATGGACCGGGTGCAATAGGAATGTTGCCTGAAATCTTGCAAAAATAAACCTGTATTGTGCTATATTATTGGACCTTGCTAGATTATAATAGCCTTTTCTTTCATTTCTTCTCATCTTCTTCATTTAAAATGTAACATAGAGAATGTGTGCTGATGCTGTGAGTAAACACACTTTATCCTTGAGCAATAAACGGAATATTTGGCAACTCACTCATTGTACATCTTAAACCATGTAATGGAGTGATGGGAATTCCTGATCTTTCTTCCCACCATTTTTCTTTATTCTTTGAACTTTGAGAAATTGGCTCTGGCCAAAAATTACAATTCAGGCCTCATTCTCTCTTTCTTTTTTCCCTCCTTTTCCTTCCCGTGGAGATAATCATCGTCTGCGTCAGAATGTAGAAATCAGTTTAGAAGGGGCTGTCATTAACAAACTCTGACCCTTTAGCCGGCTTCAAACACTTCCATATTCACTGTCAAGTTATTAAGTGAGCTGTTTTAAAGACAAATGACTGAGAGTGCAATTTTTTTTTTTTTTTCCAGTGCTGAATAAAAAGCTAAATGATTTCACTGTTCAAGGCAGGGGAAAATGTGTTAGCTGCTGGAAGCCTGTCAGCGGGGAAACAGGTGTGATGCTCTGTGTTTGAGGGTCTGACATGGAGCAACACAGCGAGAACGGCAGAGGGTTCTAACTTCCATTAGAGAGCCAGACAGACAGGCCGGCAGCCATGCCGAGCTAACAGCTGACAAACATTTACAACAACTGCCCATTACATCCGCACAGCTCTAAGAACAAGAGAGTGCAGGAGCGTTCAGAGAGTGGGAAGATGAAGTAGATATACTGTCACTATTTTATATTTTTATAGCTCAAGTACAGAGAGCCAGGTGATGTTACGGGTATATGCAGGGCTTACCAGATAAGAACCGTTACATGGAGGGAAAAATCGCTACGGGAGTTTTTATAAGCCAGCAGTATGAGAGAGGACTACCCATCATACATTTCATAGCTTTAGAAAGCAGCCAGAGGGCAAAGAGATAATACAAAACAGAACTACTCATGTATGGTACAGGAATGTACTACACATGTATGCTCTCTCAGAGACAGCCTCTCAACTGGATTGCAAAGAGTTTACATGCAAATGCTTTATGTTGCATAGTTCTGTTGTCTCCCTCTTTTTTGGAACAGGGACAGAGGTGTTTCTACATAGTTCGCTAGTTTGGGAAATCCACTTATTCTCTTTCTTGCCGAGAGTTAGAAGAGAAGACTTATCCCACTGTGTGTGTGTGTGTGTGTGTGTGTGTGTGTGTGTGTGTGTGTGTGTGTGTGTGTGTGTGTGTGTGTGTGTGTGTGTGTGTGTGTGTGTGTGTGTGTGTGTGTGTGTGTTTATTTGCTGGACTTTTTCTTGGCTTCGAGCAGTAACTTTCTGATGTCTCTGCTGTGCTGTTTGCCTGGCAACCTTACAGTGACAAATGAGATGGGGAAAACATGAGAAATGGATATTTTTTGCTTTCAGTCCTGTGCCATTTAATACGTCTATCAACTTGTCATTTTGGTGATTCATATCAATGTCTACAGCTCCTAACAGGGATTCCTGCTCTTTCACACCTGGGTCATGCTGTCTTTTGCTCGACTATGCTAACTAGTCTTAATTTATTGGCCCCCTGGGTTACAACAGTCATGACCCCACCTGCGATTTTGCTCATAACAGCTGGTGAAACCAGGATAAAAGCAATAGGGGGTTTTAATGCTAAATCCTACATCTGTTTTAATGTGTTAACGTACACCGCAGGTGTCTGTGGCCACCACATTTGAAATGTAAGTAAGAGGGATGATGCTAGCAGAAATGTTTCATTGTGGGCTGATTCATATTTTCTCCTATCCGTTTTCTATGCCGGTAGTGTCAACAACAAGGGGCAGATAATGATCCATTCTTTCTGTTGAACAGCTGCCTCTTCATCCTCCCTCCCACACCCTCAGCTGCTTTGCCTTCCTGTTTGACCACGCAGGAAAACAGCTCTCAAGTTTTAGTGTTTAATCTCTGATGATTTCAAACAAACACATAATCAGCATGCAGTGATTCTTACTAACCTTTTAAATAACATTTTCAAGCAATTTCAATGAAATAACTCATCAGTGACGCGCAACTACATACTTCATCCAGTTAATATACTGTTTATTAAAATGCTATATCTCTGTCCCACAGCGTGTAGATGAGGGAACATTAACATGATTACCTTTAAACGTTATTAGAGAATGATTACATGACTCTGTTACTAAGCTTTGCATCAGTGCAGCAAGAGTCAACAGAAGAGGCAACAGCCTGAGTGGAGAATAACTAAGTCACCCCTACATGGTCAAATAGCGACAAAGCGACAGCGACATAAAATGAAAGCGTAAAAAGTGTGTTTACTTGAAGTCACTTCTTACCAACGCTATTATTAATAAATCATTCAAAACACAGAAGCAGCTAGCAAGACTATGATAAACCGCAGCGATTTAGCAAAGTCTCTCTTGCTTTTATTTTGCATCTGTCTGAAAAAAACACAGTATTACATATTGTGTTTGAGATCAACTCATTGTTGCACTTACAGTCATAAGGCTGAGCAATAGCAGGTCGGAAACAGACACAAATAAACTGTATCAGTTATTTATACTATACTTTACAGAATGCTCTCAACCCAGCAGTAACAAAGTGAGCAATCAATCAACAGCTCTACATGTAGGAGGTAATCACACTTTCCATCATCGAATCATCAATGTCAACTGGCTACCAATAGACCCTGAATATAATCAGTGAATTGAAGGCATTGACAACTTCTCAAACCTGCGTTCCATGCCCCTCACTCACATTTAGAGAATATCATCTCATTAAAAGGAAAAATATATATATTATTTATCATTTTTAACTATGTATTTTGCATACTTTATTTTTAAATCTACAATTCAGTGGGTCATTAGAAGCTTGCTAAGCATTTCCAGGGTGACAGATGGTTACAATTAGTAGATGTGATGCTTATAAGATGTGGCAGGACCGTCTGTGTGAGACACAGAGAAGTGTTGAGGTTAGTAGTTAGAAGTGCCAATCATTCTTTCATAAAGCGAAACACCATTATCCCACCTACTGTTTCCTTCAGTTTATTACAGTGTGGGAGACAATGGAGTCAAGACAGGGGACAGAGGCAAGTTGTCAATGTGGTACACACACACACACACACACACACACACACACACACACACACACACACACACACACACACACACACACACACACACACACACACACACACACACACACACACACACACACACACACACACACACACACACACACACACACACACACACACACACACACACACACACACACACACACACACACACACACACACACACACACACACACACACACACACACACACACACACACAATCTACTCCCTTTGCCAACTCCATTAACTGTATGGACACCTGCTACCCCATTAACCTCATCTGCCCAGCCCATCCCAAACCCGGCCCACACACACACACCCATATCCCCCACCCTGTCTGCATGACAAAGCGTGTGTGTTTCAAATCTCCCGACACAAAAAATGAAAGTTCCCTCACATATCCTTTCAACTGTTACAGCACAGTCTGATTGTTTGTGTTAATTGTTATAAAAAGAACGCGAGTGCATAAAAAAACTCACTTATCTTCGGTCATTATCCATCTTGTGCTTGTGCACAATTAAGCTTGACAGCTGCATCTATTTAATGTCCAGTGGTTACTTTTTGTATGACTGGCAGCTTTCATCAGTTCCCACGTTTGCAAATTAAGCTGCAGATTGGAAAGGAAACTAATTAACTATTAATTAGTCTTTTTCAAACAGACTTTTTCTGCCATTGTCACTCATTGTGCCTCTCAGGCAGTAAAAAACATGCGCTTGTAAATTCATGCATTTATGCATAAGCAATCAGGCACAAACACACACATGCATCTCTTTGGTCTTAGGTGTTAAGTAGAAAAGAAGCACATTACTAGAACAAAATGGCAAAGTAAGTGAAGTGCTCTTAATGAGTTGTATTATGTACTTTGTTTTTCTTTTCTTTTTTAAGTGGGGGGGGGACGTGCATTTAGAAATGAAATCAAATGTATTTATGTGCACTGACACATTTGCACGTGCACACCAAACTGAGTGTGTGCCACTGAATATGGATCAGCGTTGTGGGAGCGGTCACCATAGTTACACTGACTGGTGTGTTTCTCAGCAGCATAGGATCTCTTTTGGTGGAGGCTAGGGGTCTGTGGCTTCACCGCAGGATAGCAGCTCAGAGCGCTGAGGGTGCTTGGGTGCTTGTGTGTGTGTGTGTGTGTGTGTGTGTGTGTGTGTGTGTGTGTGTGTGTGTGTAGGAGTAAAGTGGAATTCTCTCGCCGGCCAGTCATCATCACTCTCTGCACAGAACAGCAGAGGGGGAGGAGCAGACTAAATCCCAAGGGGAATGGGGGTGGGTTTGTCTTTTAACTGGGCAAAGAAGGTGCTCGTAAACAGCCCAAGGTAGATGTGGCTGCTAAACAGAGATTCTTCATCCGACACTGTAATGACGATGAAAATATCTGGTTTGGATCACGCTTTAGGCTGTTTCTAATTAAAGCTCTTTGAAGAGGAGGTGGGATGGGCATAGCATTGTTTAGAAAATAGTGGGGGAGGGAGGTCAGCGGCTATTCACTGGAGGAGGAGGTGGAGGAGGAGGTAGCCGGAGCACTGTTTGAGTGAGAGGCATAGTTACATGCAAATCAGCCCAAGAGAACACAAACGGGTTACAAACTGAATGGCTAAAGGGTTGCTGTTTGGTTGTTATCACAAAACATGATACGATCTCAGGCGAGACCAAGTGTGAAGTAACAGCCACTATATCCCAGGTAGTTGTGATGTGGGACAGTCCAGCAGTAAACCAGAAGTGCTGCTGCAGAGTCCAAATCAGACACAAAGCAGACGCTGCCTCTGCTCCAACTTTCCTGATTCATTGTGGCAGGCAGGAAGTCTCCCCCGAGAAGTTTGCAGCACTTTACAGTCATCTGCCCATGTGGATCGGAGAGAGATCTGGGTCACGGGGGAGGATCATCATTAAAAAAAAAAAAAACACCGCATGAGAAGACTAGCGGTGATTATTCAAAACTAACTCTTTTTTTTTTTAGATTCTGATGTATTGCTCTGCTAGCAATAAAGTCATTACAATCTTACATTTTCCTTGATCTCTTATGAAAGTTCCATTGGAGGAAAGGTTACTTTATTTTTTAAACTAACTTTTCACATTTACCAGCCCAGAAAAAGGAGGAAACCAGATAACAGCAAGTGGGTTGGAGTAAAACTGCAGTGGTAGTTGGGTGTGAATTTCTGTAGCAGACTGTGAAGTCTGAACGACAAGGCAATTACTTGTCCTGTGAATAGTAGACACTAGTTACAAGTATTTGACTTTACTTTGGGGGCACCTGATGCTACAAAGTCCACAAGTGCAAGCGCATACTCATCATTCAGTTGTATTGATCCATTGCCAATAAGACATGTCAGTCCTTACACTGGCCTGCGTTTTTATTACCCATCCTTTAAACAAATATTTACTGAAACCTACCACACAGTTGGTGGATGATAGCCAGGCTGACAGTCTTGTTTCTGATTCTCTATCCTTTGTTTTCTATCAGTTGAGTCAACAATGTTGTGATGTGAAAAAACAATAGCACAAAAGGCATCTTGTCATGAGTATACAAGAGTACGTGGTTATAGTAGTGCTTCTGATGCAAACAAGCTTGCGTTCAACTACAAAATGTAGCCGGCAAAGAAAATAACAAGGGAAGGAAACGGCACTGCAATCAGACAGCTGCATAAACCTGTGTTTCCCCTGACAGAGAGAAGTAGGTGCTCTGTTTCAGGATGTAACAACAGACAAAAATAATGAGTGACAAAACTTGGGACAATCACACGCCAAACTTTTCTGTAGGATAAATATATATATATATATATATATATATATATATATATATATATATATATATATATATATATATATAAATAAATAGCACTACATCAGCTATACAAACAGATAGGCAGTGAGTTATGGCACTTTTCCTCACTGTCTAGACTGAACTTGCTGTTATGTCAGCTGAGAGATACAACACATGGAAAGCATTCCAAATGTAGCAACAGCTGAGTGAAGATGCAGAGCAAGAAGACGCATTAGCTCGACCACACAAGCTAAAATCCCTGTCATTTCTGGGTGGGAGCCTCCAGCTGTCATTCCTATGTTGGACAGTGGAGAGGCTGGGGTGTGGCAATGCAAACTTTGAATCCCAGCAAAGTTTAAAATCCCTGTGAGATGACCTCAGCTTTCCCATGACCATATAAAGATCCTATTTTATCCTGTTCAGCTTTAAGTAGATAGTTACTTGAATCTATATGCAAACAAGGAAGCTTCCTTTAACATGATAACCAAAGACTAGACAGAAATAAGTGAGGTTCATTACATTGGCTCTTCCATGTCCCAGTTTTCTTTCGCTGTTGATTATAGGCTTCACAATACTAAATGCTCACATTTCCATGAGAAACTTGGAATAATAAAATGGGTCTCTCTAACCACTTTCAAGTGTGTGAATTGTCACAACACAACATCTATACTTGAGTGGCTATAAGTGCTACCCTTTTTTCTACAGCACAAACGTTTGGAAAGATGAATCCACCATAGTTACGCCTATAAAGGACATGCATTCTTGAGTACCTTCAAGTTGTTTGATTGGGAATTATAGAGTGAGAGATGTTTTGAAGTTTGATGGTGTTACTTCAGCTTCTTAAAACTTTCCACTCAATAGCACTGTAATGAGCCAGGATAACAGGCTATTGTTTCAGCGCCTCTTCTGACTTGAAACCACTGATCAAAAATATCTTCAATCATGTCACTATAAGATAAGGATGACTGAAAGCACAGGGAGACAGAAATATAATGAAGGAGCATGAGGGAGAAACAAGGTGCTTTCAAAAGTGATTAAAACACTGGTCTTCATCTATTTCTGTATGGAGTCTTGAACTGTGTATAACATCAAACTGTGCAAGCTAGCAGTGTACTGTATTCTTTTTATTCCAATACATTTATATTATTATTGTGTGGAAATGCAGATTAATTACATATTGATTTGAAAAGTCTGCTATTATTGTGATTTTCATTACAATAATAAATAACACAAAAATGAATGCTGGCAGGATGCATGTTTAAAGCCTGCCGAAATATTTTCCTACGCTACAAAAATTAATGAAAAGTAATACATTGAAGAAAAAAGTATTTTTCTTTTACTGTTACACAGGGGTTTGATTTTAAGCTGAATTATGACATGAAGATGCAACTGTCAGCCTGATTCTGTGTATATTGGTTATATATTAGATGTGCTTTGAATACAAAGGACACACCCCAGTTTTGCCACCCTGCATGAATTATTTATAACATCTTTCCTATACTCACAACCAGCCATCTGACAAAGGTTTCGCAAATGCATTCATAACGAGTTCAGATACGTGTGAAAAGGGTGAAAACAGCACCTGGTTTACTTAGTAGGCAGAGAAAATCGAGATGTATATAAAACATGACATCATGACAAATACGAAAATAACTGAGGGTGGCAGAATGTGCATCTTGTTAGCCATAAGCTTTAAAATCTTCTCTGTACAAAATCTGCTCTGAGACCAGCTTATAAACCGGACCAGTGGCAGCTCATCTGAACCCAGGCACCTGGAGGCTGCTCTCCTGTCAGCCCAGTAAATGGAAACCACTCAGGCATTTCACAGTTAAACCAGCCATCCTTGCACATATTACATTTCAATTTAGTTATATAAACTGTGGGACATCTTGGGTACTTTAGATTGGCACCCCGTTTCAAACTCACTCTTACAAAAACAGTAGCAATCCCCCCAAAAAGCACCACACAAGCATCTTTTTCACTCTGCGGGGGTAGCTAATAAACATTCCTTCCTTCAGGCAACTCTTTTATATTCTTTATACCATATACCCCGGTGCCACAAATAAGCACGCACGCGCACCCACTAACACCTGGTTGCAAAGTCAGAAGCGGATATAACCCCAATATAAGATTTGCCTCCCAAAAAACGAAGCACCTCTGGGTTTAACAATGACTGATACAGCTGTCATCCACCCTTATTTTATTCTTCCTTCTGAACAAATGCATGTGCCAGCCGATTGATGAGGCAGAATCTGACAAATGAAAGACCCAAGCACATGTCATTGACACAGCTGCTTGTACGTAAACACTAAGAGTGGGATAAACAATTGATATGCATGATTGGATTATGTGTCCTTCCATAAAACACTTTAAATCTGTAAATGCTCTCTCATCAGATCAGCCTTTTGCCATTGTGATTTAATGGTGTTGGTGTGTTGATGGCGAATGGACATTCTGCTGTATGCGTAACATCAGAAGTCTTGTTCTGTCTGAGCAACAGTCCAGCCCCAAGCAAAGTCAGTGAACTACCATGAGAGACTTGATTTGGGAAGCCACAGAGCCAGAACATTTTGTCATCTTGCCTTCCATAACGACTTCATTATCAAAGAAATTGCGAATATATTTTCTGTCAATCCACTAATTTGTCTGCTCTGGAGGATCCCTTTGCAGCATATCACAAAGGAGAATTGCCAGCCTAATGCATCATCAGTAATGCTGGCAATATTTCATAACAGCATTAGAAAGTATCCTGAGTCCTCTTGTGGTTTGTGCCAGTGATCCACACACTCCACATAAAACCACTCTTTTCTAACACATGAAATGTCCTTCACCACCTCAAACTGCATCCCGTTTAACCACATGACTCATGGTTATTATGTAATATGAAAACCCTCCGTTTTCCAGCCTACACAGAGATTAGGTCTGAATTGTTAGTGTGTGCACTGTGCAGTCTTATCTACTGTACATGGAACAATGCACCTCACGTTTTATTCGAGAAAACACATTTGTAGCCCCCAGTCCCAGTGAGAGTGAATTCTGATGTGGGGAATGGGGACGTGAGGAAGGCAAGACGCTGACTGGTAATCCTCTTGGCCGAGTGGGGGCCTCCAGTGGGCTGACTTCCACTCCCACTCACGCCCCCCTTCAGCACTGACAGGCCTCCCCATCCAGGAACAGAAAGGCCATCTGGTGTTTGTTTGGGACAGTTCACAGGCAGGATGTACTGTCCTTATGAGTGTGTCAGCAATCATGCCTGTATGAGTGTTTATGTGTGTGTAATAGGCTGTGGGCAACATGCTTGAACTCGCATTTGTCTGTGAAAGCCAATAAATTGCAGGTGAGTTACAAATGTGTGAGGACAGAACACACAGTGGATTTGCCCTGAGGGATTACTGTACAACAACTAATACTGAGTGTCTTCACACCCCCTGGATGACTTCATAGCCTGGGGTGTTGGTTATGTGTGACCCAGGAGTGTCTATGATGTGAGTGTATACATAATCAGTACTGGAGGTGTGTGAATACACTTTATGCGTGGATGACTGCTATTTGACTACAGGCAATAGCAGGTTGTCTACAAGAACAGATCATGAACACAGGAGGTCAGACTGTATAGGGTTAATCTGTGTGACTGGAAGTCCAAATATCACATTAACCTAGTTCAACACACACACACACACACACACACAGCTGTTCACAGGCATCTGTCATTATTGCAGTGATTATCGATGTAGCCTACTTCCACCTGACTCACGATGATGACTAGTAGGTTAGTTGATCCCCCAACTGAATAGAACAGTAGCCTACATTTGTCATACAGGTGTGCCTCTTTTATCTAGCAGAGAGTGGAAATTCACAGTAGAGATGAAGACTGAAAGCTTCTTTAGATTACTTACCAAGCAGCGCACAGGCAAAAAGGAGCGCACCGGTTGCCATTGTTTGTTGCCCCGCAGATCCACTTGTAATATTCCCTTCAGATGAGGAAGGGGGTGTCTGGTCGGGTTTGACAGTGTGGTTAACCGCTGGTCCTGAATCGTAAATAAGATCTACGAATCCCGGGTGACAAACACGGCTGGGGCTTGTCCTGAGAGTCAAATCCACAACCAGTTAGTCCGTCGGGTTGCCAGCGTCCGACTCACCTCTCCGGTGTCCTCCTGATTTAAAAAGGGAAAAAAAGCTGGGGTGAAGCTTCCCCCTCACCTATCTTCCTTTTTATCACTGACAGCTTGTGCGTATGGCAGGCGCCTGGGCGACCCAACCCACTCCCGGTTTACTACGCATCCGAGACTGCGGAGGCGATTCACACGCGCAGCCCCCTCGGAAATAAAAGACGAAAGTCCAGCGTGACTTGTGCGTATTTGCACAACCTGACTAGACAAGAGGCTAAAACGTGTACACAGGGGATCGGAGAGAGTGCTACCGGTGTGGAGGCAAGCTGGAATAAGTCCTTGCTATGATTTTCCTCCCCTTCGTTGATGGGAGAGCAAATCCTATCTGGCTCTGGCTTTCTCCACGGCAAATCCCGGAGACTATAATCAATCTCCCACTATCGCTCCGCAGAAAGCCCAATGGGCGGGCGCTCTAGATGAATCAGACAAGGCTTTGTGCTCTGACACAATAAATGAGATTAATCAATGCGCACTCTAACCCCTAACACTGGGTTCTTAATTGTACTACCAATACACCTGAGCCAGTGTGTCCTAATTCAAAGCACGAAAATGCGCAAAAAAAATTGCAAGATGTCTTAACAGCCATAAAAAAAGCTGGTTCCAACACTAATTATAATCTGTCTTAAATGCTGTGATCTGGTCCCAGACAGAAACAGTCCACTGCGTTTTCTTCTTCCAAGGTTATTTCCCTGCTTCCGGCTTGGCAAATCACTTTTGTTTGCCTGGGCAGTTTGAAAACTTAGCAGCGTGCTGTCTGCCCCCACCCCCTTTCAAAGACCACGCCCCGGCCGTGTGGGACACCGTCCGCTGTGGGAGAGAGGCATAGGGGAGAAGCCACATTTGCATTTCTGAATTTAAATTCTAGGCCAGGTCGTTGGTGGTTTGAATAGGTTAAGCGAAGTGGATTGTAATTTAGCCTCTAAAGATACCAATTTTCTCATCGTTTTATTCTGCAGGGTAAAGTTTAACCAGCGTTTGACTTTAATAATTATGGCACTAAAATTGCACTATTCTCCACATAAAAATTGCATAATGATTGGGTCTTCCAAATGAAATATAAACACATCCATTTTATAAATCATTTATGGTGTTTACTTTTTTTATGCTGATCACCAATATCACCTTCTCATGCATAATTAACCCAGAAGTGTGTTATGGACAAACAATTTCCATCTCTCACACACACACACACACACACACACACACACACACACACACACACACACACACACACACACACACACACACAACTGGCAATCAGCATAATAAGGTGCCACACTGCTTGGTAACTGTAGGGAATATCCGCACAAACTTTTTTTTCACATTCAGCACATTATAGTTCACCTTTCCGAGAATGCAAATTAGAAAATCAATCCCTCTTTGATTCAAATCATAAGCCAAACCAAGCATTACTTTGGAATATGCAGTTCATTATTGATTAGCACGACTCTGCTGCAATATTAGGAGTATCTCAAAATAGATAGGGTGTAGGAAGTTTGAAGGGAAAAATAAAGTAGCACTTTGAGAAAATACTGGTTTGGTGGGAAGTTGAAGTGAATGTAAGAGTGTTGGAAATGCCATAAATATAGACTACAACCCAAAGCTCCCTTTTTGTATTATATAAATAAATTAGCAGGCTTTTGCATGTGCATACAAAAAAAGTAATTGCAATGGACCCATCTGGCATTGTCTTTATCAACTGTGGATCGTTTCGAACACTGCCTGAATACAGCATGAACAACCTTTTTTGGAAGCAGTAACATTACTTTTCCCCCTCTATTGTGCTGATGGACTTTAGCTTGGATAAAACTTGGTGAAATGTGCCTGAGCCATAAAGAACTTAGAAAGATGTTTACACAATATGGTATGTTATTGAACTGTAAGCTCACATCTGAAAAACAGTTGAACAAACTGTTAAATGAAATAAAGATCTATTATAACCCTTGCTTTGTTTTTTTCTGTATTATATTAACAGATAAGAGAAGAAACTTTTAGCATGTTTGTATACAGAAAAGGCTAGCAGACATTGCTGCCAACCAAATGTAAGTCAGAAGGATATTATTCACTTGTATGAAGCATGTGGGCTATTGTTTCATCTTCTCTAAAGGTCTATTCAGGTCCAACGCAGCTGAATTAATACAGAGCAGGCTAGGTAGGCCATGTGCATTACACCTGGTCTACATATTGCTGCACCTAAATTTAGCTCAGTCCTCCATAGATTCCTTATCACCTGGACGAGAGATGGCACAGTTCGCTCAGGCAGGCAGCTAAAGGACAACTGTAATGTTGTTTGAGCGCAGCATCATGACATCACTGAAGAGGAGATCATCTTTGACCCCTCACGCCAGTTTTGGCAACTAGTCATAAGGTTGTTTGCTTGGAGGAGAAAATGCTTTAGAGGAATGTTTGCAAGTATAGTGGGTGCTGGGGATCACAATAGGTCTCCATGGAAACAGAGAAGTCTGCACTGTGTGCACTCCATAATAGTGTCCATCAAAGGTGTTAATAGCGAAAGCCGTTTTCTTATTCTTTCGTCATTGTACGACACTTTTTAAGGGCCACTTATTCATAAAAAATCTAATAAATCTTAATATTTCATTACCCTAACAGCACAAGTCCTGATGAGCTCATGTCAGCAATGTTAAAGAGAAAGGTTAAGGACAAAGAGAGAGATTTGTTCACTTAATTCATCATACACACATTTTCATAGTATGTCCCCAATGTATATGAATTATAGATTTGATATATCTGTTCATTTCTCTCCACTCTCACATGTCAGTTTAAACTGATGTATGTGGAGGCAGTTCATAGACAAGCATACACACATTCATATTCAAATGCATACGTTAATGCAAATCTGCCCACATGGCAGTGTCACATCAAACTAGACATGACATGTGCAAGTGAAAACATATGTACCAAACAAACATGGAATCACGTGGAACCTGCTTTGTTGAAGAATCACAACAGAGCTCAGCTGCACAGAGAACACAATGTGCCCTGTTACACAAATCGTCTCTGAAACAAAGTAGAAACTATAAATAAGTAAACAAAAGCTTTTTGTTCTGATAGAGTCAAAAAGCACTATAAAAAAAACCATTTAAAATTCCTTCTGGTAATATTTATTCTAAGAGGCTTCCCTCAAACTATTGGGAAAAAAAAAGGCAGAGAGGGATTGGGAAATAATCTAGATGGGTGAAGATAAGCAAATAACAGCGTAAAACAAATATAATGTTGCAAAATGTGCTTTACCTGAATAAAACATAGGTACAGGTTGTAAGGTAGAATGTAGAAAGGTGTGGGCATTGCTTATGCGGAGAACCACTACTTGCAATCCATCAACAAGTATGGACACATTCACAATCCTAACGTTTCTCCTAATACAAACACATGTGGCAGGTATGCTTCTGCTAGAGCACCATGGTATATGCCTGACATATTGTCATACCTTATATGCTGTGGGTTTTGACAGTCAGCAGACTGACAGACAGCAGGCAGAAGGCAACTCTCCAGCTGGGAACAACCATATTTAAGAGTGCAACCCTTCTATCTAGGATTTAATGTGAGCTGAGTCACTGCACAGTCAAAGTAATACTCTCCAATTTCTCACGCCACACTTCACATTGGCTCAGATGATTACACACTGCATTGTCAGACAACCTTTGAGTAAAGCTGAGGCTGATGCAGTCAGAGATGTAATTTTGACTTTACGTTACAAACCAAGTGTTACCATTTTGTTTAAAGCTAAAAATCAGTTATTCAAACGTACAGCCCTGCGTACCAAAACTTATGGTGTACACATTCATACCTGCAGTCAGAGCTTTTACATTGCATTAGCCTGCCAGCAGCACAAATCGCTATATTTTTTAACAGATTAATTATTCATTTATGGGCTCTTAATGTAGAGTATTAATATGAAATCACTTTTTTTTTTTTACCTTTTATCTGTCAGTGTCCTTTTCCATCCTTCACTTATGATAGCCCTTTTCTATCTCTTTGTCATTTCTGTGCTTCATGCACTCAGACTTCTTTTCGCTCCACATGAAAGCTCTGTTTGAAATGATTGCTTTACAATTATATGTACAGTACATAAGTGTTTGTCTGAATCTGAATGTATGTTCATTTTTGTAAGTGCACACATGTGTTTGCACAGTAACGTTTTATTATTCATTGTTTAAGAATAACTTTTCAGTAGACCCCTAGTTTACATGCATGTAAACAGGGGCAGAGGATTCCAATAGCAAACAAGTTATGTAGTAATTACTATACTTTAGCAAAATGGTCCTCCTCTCTCCTTCTACCTATGCAGGTGGCTGTGCCAACACTGAATTATGTTTATTTAAATCTCTCTTTGTTCTCAAATTATAGCAAAGCTGACATTGCAACAACCACACAAAGCACCACATGCAATGTGTGTTATCATTAGCTGGCATGTGGTTTTAAGATATATCCTATATATTTAGTTCTTGTAAATGAGTACTTTGAATGAATGTGACAATTAAAGGCTTTTGAATGCAGTGAACAAGCGTGTGAACATCTGAGCTACATTCAATCCTTTTGCCCAACACTGTATTACTTTAGTTGTTAATATACAGACAGTGTCAGCAGCAAAGCCACCAGGCCACACTGAATAACAAAACAAGTCAGATACGATTATAGCTTGTTTTTGGCAGCGGTGTGGATAAAATCCTCCTGTGTCATGAAGAAGGACAGCTGTGTGCACTTGTTCTTTCGTTGCATGAGGCAGAACTAATTATCTTGGATCTTCATTAAAACATTTTTTAGCAAGGTTCACACAATTGTGTTGCATAAATCTCCCCTTCTTTTCATCTGTCTGTCTTTCTTTCTCATTGTGATTATATGGGTGTTGCCAACCTGCAAACACAGCTGAATGTCATGCATTATTCATTTGTCATGTACTGGACAAAGTGAAATGCAAAAGCATGCGGAAGCACACATGCAGACACTGTATTCGCAGGGAATAGCTCATCAAGGCAAGGGGTATCAAGGTGAGCTTAGAGACACTGTGAACATTGTTCAACTTTAGGCCCAAAAACACAAACTACATTACACAACATGCAAATTTCATGATCATCCCTCGCAGGCACAGGCTTGTCCTTTTCTGCTGCTGGGTAACAACAACAAAGCAGATGCTATCTATCAACTACAGACTGGAACATCATTTGCTTTTCATGGTCACACTTACTGAAGCTTTTGCTTTGTGTTTGCACGCAGAACAAGGAAACAAATTCTCACCACACACTCCTATAAAAATGTCATACAGGGGGCAGTAAGAGGAAGTATGTAGGCAGAAATAAGCATTTGGAGGCACAGCCAAAACACCATTGGATTACTGAATCATAGCATTTCCTCAACATGTAAACAAATATGGGAACTGCTTGTTAAATTGAATAAATCTTACTATAATAGATAGTGTTAATCCCTTACTTTTACATTGTGTCACTAGAAATTTTGATTAATTGAACTAATAAACTGAAGATGATGACATTATTTTAGACGGTTGCAGTACAGGTTCATTTTACTGAGGTGGCAGTGAAGTGTAGAGAAATGATAGGGTAGTTTAAATGCAGTATTAGGGATTTCAGAGGTTTTTTATACTTCCCTTTTATACTAACACTCAAACAGTTATTATCCAAGCTGGGTTCCCAATGCTGCTGACACATGCTAAACACAAGTCTGACACTGCTTAACATCGTATGAAAGGCATTCAACGGTACTTATATAATCCCTATATGCTTTTACTTGCTTTAACCCTCAAGGGTATTTTTTCTAGGACATTATTGTGCTCTACACACCATAATGAATGTGCTCTCTTAACCTTTATGAGTAGAATTCACCAAAGAATCTCAATGAATAAGACACAGTAACACAATAAATCCTATCAAGCGAGGCTTGTTTGTAATGTCTGTTTTTGTTGAACAAACAGTGTGACAATAACCAACTGAAGGTCCAGCCTTTATTGAACAATGGTGGTCATTAGACTGTTAACCCATGAGTAGCAGTCTAATTAGTTAAAAGGTCAAACCTGTACGGACATGGGGTTTGTGTGAGAAATAAATATATAGTGAGAAAGATTTCATTTGAGAAAATGGGCATTCAGTGGCAGTTATTTTATATAAAATAATTGTGACTGAATCTTAAAGGAAGTTTGTTTATTTTTTTCTCCACTGGCCTAACACTGGATCAGTGTCACAAGATGGTTCATCCTTTGCAACATACATTGGGGAGTGCCAGGGACCAAGCAGTAAGGCAACCGGACACAGTGGTTTAAACTAAACTAGGGTTTTTATTTACCCAAAACATCATACAATAACTAGGCCTATAAAAGAGGTCAACAGAAAATACCTCAAAGAAACATAACAGGTATTAACTCAGCAAAACTGACCTCCCACAATGAAAAACCAAGGAACCTATATAGTGGCTTGGCCAAACCAAGTTGAACCCAAAGGATAATTAATAGTCACATCATACAAAAAGGAAACTGACAAAACCCAAATCCCCCTTTGACATGGAAGCAGGTGGTTTGTCCTAATCTGTCCCAATTGGCTCCTTGCAGTATTGAGTCCTTGAGTCCTCAGCCACGCCCTTTGCTGAACCAGGGAGTAACCTCCCCCAATGGACATGGTAACTCAAGAGGCAAAGAAAGTAATTAATACAAACAAATTCTTGAGTTAGCTGTGCTAAAATGTTTAAAGTAATGTCAGATTACAATCAAATAAAGAGACCATTTAAAGCAAATGTGTGGCGTTAATTGGCATGTTTTATTGTAGCTTCACTGAAGCAACACTACTGAAGATGAGGATGCAGTGTAGTTGGTTTACCCTATGTGGCTGTGGCCATCACACACTCCCCTCCCCCCCCTTCAAGACTCTCGCTGAAAGTGCGAGAGAGGTAGTCGGCTGTGACGTTGTCCTTGCCTGGGATGTGCTGAATGTTGAAGCGGAATGGTTGCAGTGCCAGGTACCACCGGGTAATCCTGCATTGGTATCCTTCATCCTTCCCATCCACTGAAGCGCTTTATGATCAGTCTCCAGGGTGAATTCTCTTCCAAGGAGGTAATACCGGAGAGAGTCGAGGGCCCATTTGATAGCCAGTGCATCCTTTTCCACGGTTGAATACCTGACCTCCCTGGGCAACAGTTTCCGGCTGATGTAGGCCACTGGATGGCAGTTGTCTGATGACCCCTGGTGACGGTAGAGAAGGCAATTTTGCAGAACATACTCGTCTTCGTTGAAGTCCAGCTCAGCCCCTGGCTCTTTTTCCTTCGCCGTCTGAAAAAGAGAAACTAGGGATAGATCAGCTTTCTACATTTCCATGATATTGGCTGGCATTTGAAACTGTAAGGTTAAATCTGGCTCAGTGCTGGATGGTGGGTTCACAACTGTGTGTTGGAACCTTTCCTGCCTCTTCTGTCTGCAAGTTTTCTGAGGTCTCCCGGATGTTTTGTCAAGCTCCTGATTGAAAAGAGGTAAAGCACTAAGAGTCTCAGAGTGCTCATTTGGTGATTTTGCCTGTGCTCTAGTAACTACAACATTACATTTTTGGCTTTGCTTCCCCTCCAACAAATCAAAAAGCACTGGAAGATCTCGCCCCAGCACCGCTGGATAAGGCAAGTTATCAACAACCCCAATGTTCAAGAGGTAAGTTTGACCCTCTACTTTTATGTACATGTCAGCTGTTCAATAGCTTTTCTCATCTCCATGCACAACAGATTGGGATCGTGTCTCTTGTGCTAATAATGTTGGGTGGTACAAACTTCCGGTGTACAAGAGTCTGACTACTCCCAGAATCCAGCAAGGCCTTGATAATCTGTCCATTAACTTCTATGAGTGTCATCTTAATAGACTGGTCATCCTTACGCACATGCTCAATATGAGGGCGAAGCACATTTGTGTCATTTTGGCTGTATTTTGGGGGGTACAGGTTTTATATGGCCTTCTATTCCACAGAGATAACAAATTGGCTTTTTTCCAAGAGGTTTAAATGGGCCGCTAGCTGATTGCTTTTCCCACATGGGAGGCTTACCCACACCAGAGGGTGCCTCCTGATCGTACTGTCGAGCTGGTTTGTGTCGATCCTTTGAACTCCATGAGTTATAGCTCCATTGTCCTTTAATACAGGCAGCAACAAAGACATCAGCCAATCCAGCAGCCTCCATCGGCGATCCTGGGTTACGCTCTCAGATCCAGACTTGAAGCTCAGGGGACAACATTCTCAAATATTGCTCTAGTATGATTATTTCACTAATTTCGTGCAGGGCTTTACCTTTTGGTTGGATCCCTTTCCCATAAAGTACCTTGAGTCTTACATACAACTCCTTGGGGCTCTCGTCAGGGTTAAACGCCAAGGAACTAAATATTTGCCTGTAGGTCTCAGGGTTGATGTCATACTTAGAAAGAATAGCAGATTTTACTTGGTCATAGTCAAGAGAATCATCAATGTCCATATGCACCTCTAGCTTTGCCAGTAAGCAATTGTAACAAGTGAAAAACCCAATCTGCTTTCTGCCACCGGCATGCTATAGCAATCTGTTCAAATGTAATCAGAAAGTGTTCAATGTCATCATTGTCCATTAATCTTTCCATTCTGGGCTCATGGTGTGTGCGAGACTGAGCTGCAAGGTTTGGATAGGCAGCCATGGTAAAAGGCTCAGCTTGCACCTGAGGATGGTTGCTGGTGGATGGCAAGACTTCCACCTCTGATGGATCAGGGTCTGCAGACAGAGAATCTGGTACTGGAGATGTTCTGGCCTGAACTTCCAACTGCAAAAGCTGAAACTGCTGTTGCATTGTTTCAAAACGCTGTTCCTGTCTTGTAGTTATCTCGCTCTGCTTCGCCGCTTGAGCCTCCGTCTGCCCCATATGAGCCTGAAGCAGGGCCAACAGGTCCGACATGGATGGCTCCTTACCTTCACCCTCAGTGCTTTCTACCATTCCATTGTCCTCTTCTTCACTATCGGCTTGCTTCTCCTGGACATTTGAAAGTCTTGTCGGTCCTCCCGGTTTCCTTGTAATTCCCCCTCCACGCTGCTTCTTTTTTTTAAAGAAAAGAAAGTGAAAAAAAACCTGTGTCCTCCTCTGAATGATCCCAGCACTGCCACCAATTGTCAGGGACCAAGCAGTAAGGCAACCGGACACAGGAGTGGTTTGAATAAACTAGGGTTTTTATTTACCCAAAAGTCCACAAAAACATCATACAATAGCTAGGCCTATAAAAGAAGTCAACAGAAAATACCTCAAAGAAACATAACAGGTGTTAACTCAACAAAACTGACCTCCCACAATGAAAAACCAAGGAACCTATATAGTGGCTTGGCCAAACCAAGTTGAACCCAAGGGATAATTAATAGTCACATCATACACAAAGGACACTGACAAAACCCAAATCCCCCCTTTGACATGGAAGCAGGTGGTTTGTCCCAATCTGTCCCAATTGGCTCCTTGCAGTATTTATGAGTCCTCAGCTGCTCTGCCACACCCTTTGCTGAACCAGGAAGTAACCTCCCCCAATGGACATGGTAACTCAAGAGACAAAGAAAGTAATTAATACAAACGTTAGCTGTGCTAAAATGTTTGACGTAATGTCAGATTACAATCAAATAAAGAGTTTACCATTTAGAGCAAATGTGTGGTGTTAATTGGCATGTTTTATTGTAGCTGCACTGAAGCAAAACTACTGAAGATGAGGATGCAGTGTAGTTGGTTTACCCTTTGTGGCTGTGGCCATCACAGTGAGCAAGGCATTGAACAATTCCATACACATATTCAATGGAAAGACTAACAGTCAGCCAGAAAACCATGGTTTTGTACTCATGGACAAGTCCTGGATTCAACCATAATATTCATTTTACTTTAATGAAACCGCAGTTAAGCATTTTCCCGAAAATGTTGAGAAACTATTCATTAAAACAATGTATTTAAACTCTAATGCAATATGCTACCTAAGTTGCCAGAAAGGAGTATTGTGGTTACTTAATCTGCAATAATGTCTGTCATGATGTACTTCAGCAAACTCCTTAACCTCTGAAGATCACATAACAAAAATGCCAAGGTCATGAATTAGTTTGTTTGTATTGCTGCAACAGTGCTGAACAAAAACTACGTGACATCATCTCTTGGGGTGAAATCTGAGACGGGACATCTGAGTATGCTGGTTTAAGGTTACGCTTTGATGGCCATGACACACAATAATTCACACAATACATTTGGTGAGCATTGAATGAGTCATATAACGACCTCTTATCTATCTATCGTTCTATCTAAATGCTTGTTTTAACTGACCTCTAACATGAAAAATGTATTTGACAATGGAAGATGATATTCTATTATTTAGTTGTGGATCAAAGCAATATGTGCGGAGATAACCATTGAGATGAGAGTTAAAGAGAGGTAAAAACGAGAGTTTATTAAATTATTAGGTCAGCCTTATCTAATCTCTGCCACCTGCCAAACAGAAGAAACATGAGCTGCCTACCTACCTCGGGCTGAGTCATGCACTTCACTTTCTTAAACAAACACACTTGCATATTCATTTGCACCGAGTAGACACGCACAAAGAGACACAAGCGCACACACAGCAGTAAAGCACATATAAAAACCTCTTATAGAAAACTAAGCCAGTGAAACAAATTATATCTCATGCTTGCAGTCCAATGCCAAACACTTTCCCTGACATGCCTTTGAGCCTTCTTTGCTTTTTACACCAACATTCATGTGGGCTTTGCATGTCCTTGGGCATTCAAAGACAGAGGTACCCAGAGCTATATGTTCGCTCCTGGTGACACTCGTGTTGGTGAAGCTCTGTTCTGCGAGAGAAGCTGCAAAATATCAACATGTGTGGACGTGCTGACGGCATGCACACCCTGTACTTGCTCAAACAAACTCTGACACCAAACTTTTTAGAAAATCCAAGCCCTTCATACTGTGAACAGTTGTGCAATAGCGAGCCCACATACAGTATCATAACATGTAGCATTTTGCAAGCCTTGACATTCCCATCTTCGGTTATGCAACCAGAAATCCTTTATCTGGGTCTGTATTTATTTTTGGACTCAAACTTTAGCACTGAAAGCTGTCGGAAAAAAAATCATTACAGTTGTTAACGTTGCTTCTGCTCTAATTTGACTTCCATTAGTAGTCCTGTGCTATTAGTTCAAGCATATTAAATGTTCCAGGGGATATTTGTTGAAGGATTTGTAAGTGCTACAGGAAGTTCAGGGAAATAGTTAATCAGGTTGTTGTTGATAGATTTGGCTTGGCTTTGGCTGATGAGCATTAGCTGCACCGGAATTCAAAACAATCAAATACAGCCCTTATATAATTTAAAAAACACCTTTCCTCTTTTTGCTTTTTGTCAGAGAAACATATTTGCACTCTACATGCAATCAATTCTCTACATTGAATACATCTGCAAAACCACTTTGGCCAAGTTGGCCCATGTCCCATGCATAGGCTGTACTGCAAGCCAGTTGTGAGGAGCACACATGCAGTAAAGACAATGTTCGAAAGCAGCCAAGCAATCCCCAACCAGGACTAACTCTCACATCCCCAGGCTTCATATCTACGCTCTCCTTGGACCACATTCTTCAAATGAGTGTGAGTGTATAAGTAGGAGAGGGGTGGTGGGAGAATTAGTTTCCGTTCTTCCGAACCAAGCAGGGCTGTTAGCAAAGGAGTTTTAATTGATTTTGAAGTAGTAGCTGTTGGGAATGCCTCTCACCGTTAAAATATGCTTGACACACAGAAATCAAAACAGCTTATTACCACATCAAAGGGGCAACCACCCTCTCGCCATTTGTGCAAACCCAGCCGCCAGTTTTGATGACACGGAGCATTTAAAAAAAAAAGTTAATTTATGAACTTCCCTTTAGCTGTGTTAAGGTCATCTTATTGAGTATGCTCGGGATATGCAACAGCCATTATCCTTAGGGGGAGGGATTGTATCCTAATTCATGCTAATCATATACAAAGGGGTTGAAGGGGAGGATAGCAGGATGCGGTGGAAAAACCAAACCAAATCTCCCCCTAAAAATGCATGATTGAATTTTGTCCGCCAAGTATTGGATTTTGTTCATCCTCTGAGGTGTTTATCGGAGTGATGCTTCGCTCACTGTACAGGTTCATTCATGTGTTTTCTGCTCTGATATCAGGCCGTTTCCAGCACAGCAGGAGGCTCAGCTCTGGGATGGAGAAGCTGCTCAACAGAAATACCAATCACTGCACACTGCATCATGAAGCCTAATGGGCCTGCCGTGGCAGAGAGACGCTCAGGATGAAAGACTGGTTCAGTTACAGTAAAAATCTTCACTCAGCCAAAAACAGTATAGAGTTTGCGATGTTTTGTTGACAGTAGATGGTTAGGTTATGTACAGTAATAGCTTTCCTTGTTTAGCTTTTATACAGTGAACACTAGTATATTGTATAGTTTATTAACAGGGGAGCTTCTGCTGTTGAGTGACCATAAACCATGATCTAAACTTACACAAGCAACTACTTTTTCCCACAGAAAAGAGAAAATAAGTGTGACAAACATGCTGGCGGGCTACACGCATATCTCCTGCTTGAGATTCACAAGGGGTTTGTCTTTCATGTTATCTGTGACGGCAGCAAATTTGACTATCTCTGCTGTAAACAGCTTATTAAATGCAAAGAAAATATGTATGTTATTAGGAGCATAACAAATAACCTAGCAGCACAATCAGTAAGTGTGGAATGTTTTCCATTTTAAGACTAATTAGTGAGAGAAAAATATTTAAAAGATGACATCATTTATATCAGTGTAGGAAATGGTATAGGACAATTTTCCGGGGCAATCTGGTACTAAAAGAATAAATATCAAAAGGTAAATCAGCACAGAAAACTGCTTCAGAAATGTGGGTGAAGCTGTCAAACACCTTCACCACAATCAGCAATATTTTGAATCTGATGCAAAAAAGCAAATCACATGCTTTCACTTTTCTGATTGCAGTGTGGATGGAGATGGTAAGTGATTTAAACTTTCATAGCACCAGCCATTTTAGTCCCTATTGAATCAGTGAGGATGTTTATCTTGGACTAGAAAGCAATACAGTATAAAAAGAACAATTTCTATAACACAATAGCATTCACAATAATGTATTACAGGATAAAGTCACCCCATCAACACCCTTCTGAAGCATGCAATTCAAATGCTGCAAAACAGCACCAAAAAGGCATATTGTGCTTTTGCCTGCAGGTACATTTTATCATTCAAGGTTGCAAACTATAAATGATATAAAAAGAGCAGCTTCTGTGATGGCTGCATCTGTACTCTATGTAATTAGGCCGAGACTGCCAGATGATGAATAAAAGAAAACGTCGCATAAAAGCATCATGGGACCTCTCATTAACTCCATCAAGACTTTGAATCCGCCTGTGCTCTGGAGTAGAAAGAATTTATATACATCCCCATAGACGTGGAGCAGACCATTACTGTGCCCTGAAGGTTTTTGGTGTCACACTGTAAGAGTCTGATAATGTGTGACAGGCCTGCCTACCTCAGTGTCACATCAACCAGCTGCCTGGAAAGAGAGAAGCTGCACATGAGAGTGAAAGACACTCTAACAGATACAGACTCAAATTCCTTTAGCTTTATATTTCCTCATATACCTGTCATGATGGAACGGATTCTGGAAAAATGCATTAATACGGATCATGCATTAAGATATAACAGAGATCATTTTCAGTCATCACTGGTTCATTCACGATTATTTCTTTTACAGTAAAGACTCAGAATACTCTCAAGGTGTTGGTTACCATGGTAGCCGCGGGGATCTGAAAGGGGGATGGTAATTAGATCTCTATTTTGGTTACACTGGAAACATCAATAAAGTCCTATGGATATAAATAAATATGTATGTAGGAGTATCCTGCAAAACATACATTGAATTTACATAATATTTTTGACAGTATTTAAAGTTGTTATGAGAGATTATAAAATGTAAAAGAATGTATTGCTCACGGGCTCAGTAAGTAAATCATGACTCATTGAAGGGAAATATTTGTCAATGTGTGTACCTTTTATTGTGGGCATACAAATGATTTGTGTAGAAGAAAATGCACGTGTGTGTGTGTGTGTGTGTGTGTGTGTGTGTGTGTGTGTGTGTGTGTGTGTGTGTGTGTGTGTGTGTGTGTGTGTGTGTGTGTGTGTGTGTGTGTGTGTGTGTGTGTGCGTTTGGTTGCGGATGTATGGATGTATACAAACACTGTAGTGCTGTAAATGAGCCAGGCCCTTGGTTGACTGTACAGTGTTTGTCAGCTAATTAGCAACATGAGTTAGTGTGACAGCAGTTGGGGAGCGTCTCACACGCAGAGAAAAGCTGATGGGAGCTGATGGGCGCAGCAGAGCGTTGTTGCTGGTTACTGAGGAAGGGGGGGGGCGACGGCATCCAAACCACTGCTAATGAAGACATCAGCTCACTCGTATAGCCATCTTGTAGCTATCTTAGTCACAGACTAGGCAGCTGTCAAAACTGGCATTATGGCGTGAGGATATTGCTCAGACAGTGCAGACGAATCTTCAGATGTACATTTGCCAGTGAACAGAAAAAAAATATTTGAGTCTGTGAACACACAATTATCTCACTCCAGTAGGGATGCTGGTGTTCATGGTGGAAATGCATATCAAATATGCAGAACTAAACTAAAGAAAAACGCAAATACAATCAGATTGGCCGTGTTTGCTTGATTGATCCATCTGTATGTGCCAGCTTCTTCAAGTACACAGGCAAATGCACTAATCCACAAAGTCTGGAATAAAGTGACTTAAAGGCAGCTGAAAGATTTTACTTGAGTTTATTCCAGGTTGCTCCTACTTTGGTTATGTTGACACCATTGAAAATATGAACATTATTAAAAAAGATCATATGTGAGTGATTTTAGAAAAGTTCTCTACGCTAGAAAACAAGAACTTGAAATAAGGAGGCAATATGAAGATATAATAAGTGGTATAGAAGATAATTAGATGAAAGTAAGGCAGACAAGCTTCAAATTAAGTGTGGAGGAGGATGCAGAGACAGACGCTACAGATGTATTTTCCAAGTAGCTAACAGCAAAACTGTGGCAGCAATCTCTTTCTTGGTCGCACATTTCTCACAAAATATGTAATAACAAGTTGTAGTGTGGCCCAAGTTAAACTGACCGTGACATTTTTTCCCTCTTCACCTTTAAAAAACATTTTTGGATGCAAGACCCTGACGTGCACTGGGTCTGAGGAAAGCCTTCAGTGCTAGGGGCTGATATTTTTTCTGATTAAAAGCTTGTGTGGTTTCTGCTGATAGAGTTCTCTGATAGCTGCAGAGCTATGTTTGTTGACCTCTAAAATACCGGTGATTGAATGTTTTGGAAGCAGCTGACATTTTCGTCTGCTCTCATTCCTCAGCCAAGATGCCTCTTCATTCCAGCAGCTTTGTCTGTATCAAAATCAGGCAAAGTCAAACAAACACACACACACACACACACACACACACACACACACACACACACACACACACACACACACACACACACACACACACACACACACACACACACACACACACACACACACACACACACACACACACACACACACACACACACACACACACACACACACACACACACACACACGATTGAACCAGCTTGTTGCTGTCCCTTTTTCTCACCCAGGAAAGTTCACATGAACAGCTCCAGTCAGAACTCGCAGTTGTGCTTAATTAAAAAAAATCTGACATCTCATACGCCATGTGACTTCTGTCTCCTTGGTGACGCTTGAATCAGATTGCCCTTGCCAGCATGACAACTGCAAGCCAGATAGATGCATGGCAACTCCCACTGTGTCAGTTGTATATGTCATCAGTTATTCATATTTGGCACATGTTGCTGTCACTGTCTCCTCCATACAAATGGCAGAGGATTTATTAAAGAGGATTTTTGAATGACTAGCGTGAAATGATGACAGTTATGATAACGGCCAGGAGTAGCTGCAGGGCTTACACCACAGGAAAGCAGCAGTCTCAATGTAAAGGCCCCTGCGGTCTTGTAAAGAAGCATCAATGTTGTTTTTTTATTATTTTATCAGCATAGAAAGTATGTTGAATTTAATCCCCAAACGAAGAATCTATTTCTTGGTTGTCAGTGGGATAGAAATGTATTTGCTGTCTTGTTAAATGGAGTTGTCTGTAGAGAATGAAGTGCTGGAATGACAAAGGAGAAATACGCTCCATCAAGTGATAGCTAAGATTCATGGTTTTATTCATGTGCCTGACCGCGCAATATTATCAAAACAAAACAACAAAAAGCAGAATTGATTTAATTTTGAAACATGAACTTGACATCATCCTTCAGTTTTGTGTCTATCTTCCGCCAGTGCAGAAACAAAACAAATATGATTAAAAGGTAGCAGCGACAGCATAAAAAACGCACACACAGCACACAAACATGAAAGAAACGTACATACATATCTTTAAGTACAATTATCATAACACAGATAAAGCAGGATTTTCATCTGTGCAGTTCCAGAGTGTGAGACAACAGCTGAAAGAAAAAAGAGAATAGCTCTGAGTTTGTTGAGAGCTCCCTTGACAGGGCGCAGAACAGGCTATTACTTCATATTGCACCATTTAAGCTGTTTTTATTTTGGACTCTCAAGCTCCTTCTACCATCCAACACTGTCTCAGGGGATAACAATCAGCCTTCAATAAAAAAGGCAGACAGCTAAGAGAGTTGTATACAGTTTGTGTGTCTATGTGTGCGTTCGGGTGCTTGGATAAATGAGGTAATTCTCTCTTTGTGTTTGCATCAAGAGGCAGTGGCTGTCACTTGTTCTCGGTTGGCTTCGACTTTTCCAAAATGCTGCTATATTCAGGTTGACAATGTGTAGTCTTGGGTGTCACCCTCTCACCCTCTCACCTTCACGACCTCTGAGACATCAAGATGACTTCCAGCCGCTCCACCTGGATGTCAAACTGTGTGTCGTATTGCCTCACATTTACATTCAAAAACTTGATCTGAGCAAATGAAGGCAGAGAAAGACATATACAATTTCCAAATCTCAGATTATCATAGTGGGTGCTGCCATGACAAGCACATTGACTCACCGTTTTTGGTAACCTGTTGACTGCTAAAGGCCTCTGCCCTCTTGGGTGACCATAGCTCCCTCTAGTGGTGACGGATTTTATAAGACTGATGTGGAGAGACGAGAGAGAATAAAAGCATGTAGCTCTTGATTCAAGAGAAGAAAAGAAGGCACTTATGTCAGGCCAGTGTCCTCAGCTTGTGAGAAAGGGGAATATCAAAGGCAAAACAGGGTCACGAGAGAGAGGAGTTGAAGAGAGATTCAGTGAGCTGAGGTGAGTGGAGGCAAAAAGTGCTTCAGAAATACTTTTAGAATTCAAGGAAGACGTTGCGTAATTTGTGCAGAGAGTGTGTCTCTCCCCTCATGTCAACCCAAACCCTGCCAGGACACATTATCCTCTTTTTCAGGAGGGAACAGGGCTAAAGTTGAGCTGTCTGTGTGTGTTTGTGAACATACATGCACAAAGCCGACAGCAGTCAAAGCTAGCATGCATGACTATATTGATCATCTTAGTGTTAGCAGCATGCTAACATATTTTTTCCTTGAGTTATCAAGCCAAAGAAATTCGTTGATACTAAAATGTTTGACTAGATAGTACTACATAAACAGTCATAGGATTTAACAAAAGTTTTGAAGTTTTTTGAAGGGAACATCTCTGTACCTTATTTCAGGGCAAACCATTCAATTATGTAGTTATCCCAAGATTATTATCCTCATGTTGGCACTAGAGGAAAAGCCAGGGGCTCATGAATGTTGTTAGGATTTATTTGGCAATTCATCCAGAAGTTGCCCAGAAGCTTTAATTCAAAGCTAAATGTCTTTATCCGGTGGTACAAAAAGAAAAGTTTGAGGATCACTAATCGACAGTTGAAACTAAAGACCTTAAGGAGGGCACCTTGCCACAATAAAACATACACAATGCTTATGCCTGGGTCCTGCACTGAAAACCTTAATGGAATGAGTCAATGCGAATACCAATTGAAGTTTCAATTCGCTTTTTGATTAGTGACCTTCATACTCCAGATAACTGTAATATTGCATTCAAGATGGTATACCTTCTATTAGGGATGTCCCGATCACCTTTTTTGCTCCCGATCCGATTCCGATCATTTGATTTTGACAATTTGTCGATACCGATTTTTCCCGATCCGATCTTTATGCAATGCATTAAGAGAAAAAAAAGAAAAAAAGCATTCAAGTTGTCCCTTAAGGTTATTTTTTTAATTTAAATTGGATATTCTATCCAACATGGATATAGCTTCTTTTTTTCACAGCAGCATTAGATCAAAACAAAATAAAGCTTATCAGTACTCACTAGCTTACTGCTACAATTAGACACTGCGCCCTGCCCACTCTGTTGCCAGAATTGAGAGAAATAGGTCTATGAAAACAATCCCCAAAGAAGCAACACATACATGATGTTGTGTAATTTGAAACCAAAACTAAGGCCTCAGGATGACTTTAAGACTTGAACATGGTCATTTTTGTTTTGTAACATTGAATACAAAATTAAAATAAAGTATTTAAAAAAAAATTAAATTTTTTTTTAAAAATCCCGATTCCCGATTTTTTTCCTCCCGATTCCGATCTTTTGAAAATCACGTGACCGGCTCCGATCCCCGATCACGTGATCGGATCGGGACACTTCTACCTTCTATAGGAGTAGTTTTAACACATTTAAAAGTCAGGGATACAGTTTTCCCTTGAGAAGTAGGTACACCACTGTTTAAGTGTGTGCACTTGTAATGAAATGCCCCTGTAGCTCAATTTGTTATGGAACAATTGCTACATGATTTCTGTAAATCTAATCCATTCATTGAACATGAAGGACAAAGCATAAAGTTGATGCCAAATCAGATCTGGAATGAGATCATAGCAAAAGAGATATCCGGCTCACACAATCCATGCTGGCAAACTGGGAACCATAATCTTTTAGCAGCTATAAGTTTGGGGTATTGGGAAATAGAGGGATTATAAATTAGGAATTGCTCTTAATGCATTGCATCTAAAGTCAAAACAAGAATCACTGTAGAATACGTTAAAGTTCACACTTTATAAAGACTAAGGACTTCTAGCCTGGCTACCATTGCGCAGTGAAGTTTGTCCCCGTTAAATATACTCTTTGTTGCATAGATACAAGCATTGATTTGCCTCTCAAATTCAATGTTTCTTCGTTTTCTCTGACAGGCATTGCCATGGAAACACAAGGCAGTGGAATTACTGTAAAGTTAAGAGAGAGGATGTAAGAAGGAGCCAGTCCACCAGACTGTGAAGGACTGGTATAATTTCAGACGAAAGTCAAAGCTACATCATCTCTGTAGGGCTGAGACGTCTACAGCTTTTCTTGAAGGTCCTCTTGTACTTTTTGTCTCTCACATCTTTTAGAAAAACACTGTTAGTTTAACCTTACATTGTAGGCCTACAAAACAACCCTAAATGTCTTAGGAAATATGGTATCTTTGCATGTTTCCACAAAAGTAATAGCAAGGATTGTATCCTATTCTTGTCTCTCACACAGATGGGGTGTTAAACATTGATAGGGCTGATGCAGGGAGAAAGAGAGACAGCAAAACCGAGAGACTCTACTTTCCTCTCCGTTAGTTTTGATTTGATTACTCTTCAGCTTCCAATTTTGTGGAGTAGGGACATCTGTTAAAATGCAGCAACTGCAGACATTCTAAAACTGACAGGCATTCATGTGCAAACATAAAAAAGTACAATCCAGCTTGTGAGTAGTTAGACAGTGAGACATGTTTTTATGTTGGGCTGACTTTAATGTATTATTTAGCATATACTTACCATAATACATGCTATGTAGGAAAAATGCTGAACTACACCTTGCCTGTTTAGGTGGCGTTTACCTTCAGTCTGGTCTTCTATAATTAAGAAATGCTAAGATGATATTAGGATAGTTACATCAATCAAGACTAGACCTTTTAGGTAAAATGCTCGGGTTTTATATTTAAAATGTTTGATCTGCCGCGTTGTCCTACATTGTGGGACCATGAGAAAAGGCACAATTCATATTTTGCTCAACCATTACAGATGTGAAAAACCTTGACACATTCTTGAAAGTCAGATTTTTCATCTCATAGTAAATGTTTAATTACAAATCCAATGTGATTGAGCCAGCCAAAACAAACAACAATGAACAAGCGCTGTTTGCACAGACTCTACACACAAACACATATTCAGGAAGCGCAGACTCCTTGAAACACAGTCAAAACATACAACTTCCACGTCTCATCTATATAAGTTGTATTGTGCATTCAGAATGACATGTAAATGTTGTATGGCTGATATGCACTTCAATTGCATGCAATTAACCTCAAACTGTGACCTGTCTGCTCAAATCCTGTCACACTTGCATCTCAGCAGTTTCAAAGACCACAGAGGCATCCTGTGCTTTTGCAGAACCACAGATCACTGTCATTGCCCGTCATGCTTTCAGAAAAAAACACATTTCGTCTGCTTAGCTGCTCCCTTAGACATGCTATGCTCTGACTTCCCCATCAAAGACATAGTATCAAGCTGCCTGAACGATGTTACATAAAAAGGAATCTGTCATTCACGGTATGTTGCTTTGTAGGTGTAAAGCCACAAAGTTGATCTCCTGCCTAGCTCAAGTGTCCATTGCAGGCAGTAAGAAGCTGGTGATTATGCAAAGATGTTTTAGCTGCAAAAGGAAAAGTGCCTTATTAATTATCATGAATACATTCAAGAATTCATAAAGGCAGTAAGAACATTTAAAAAAAACGTGTATTGACTATTATCAAAATAATTATTTAACAAATAATTATTGAATAAAACATAATAAAAAATGCTGTAAATACAGTGAAAATGTTTGACTTATAAAACATTGCATGTATTACATTATACAAGAATATCAGTGCATGGGGTTTTTTCTCTCTTTTTCTCCTCTGATCTTTGAGCTTCAATCGTCTGCAATGGGTTTGGTGTTAAGAGGGTGTTGCTCAGCCCACAGATTTTCACCAGACTTATTTCCTCCTGAGACCTTGCTCCGGCATGTCTTCAGCACCAGTAGGACTATGACCAACATGGAGCAGATGACAGTAACTATGAGCATCCCCATCCAGATATTAGACTTGCATTCTGGCTTGGAGATGGCTTTAACGAATCCTGCAAAGAAGTGGACAAAATAAAAAAACTTGACTTGCATCCACGTAATGCATGACTTACCATGATTTCCAAACAATGGGATTTGCTGAAAGATACTACTAGTCACATTATGATGTGCTTACCTTCATCATAGAAATGAACAGTCAAATGTCCTGACTTTTCCACAGCAACCTTTCTCCACCCAAGAGAAAGAGATAGGAGCCACTCTTCTACCTCACAGAAATACAGGCCACTATCTTCAGGGCTTGTCTTTGAGACTGTAAGGCTGAATTGTTTTGGCAAAGGGTGGCCAAATCTTAGCTTATCACCCTTCCCAAGCCTGTCTTGTAGGGTGGCGTTACGGTAAATTGTGAATATGGGGCGTTGTTCCGTTTGTGACTCTTTCTGCCAAAACCATGTGACCTGGAGCTCAGATTCATTGCTGGATTGTTTGGTGATATGACAAGGGATTGTAAAATTCTGGGATCTGGTCAGATTCAAATCCCGTTCTTCCTCCACAACAGACAGGTTGATGTCTGTCAAAAAGCACAGAGATAAAAAATAGTACACATTTTATTCAACTCTAGTTTGACCAGGCCAATCCATCAATACCACTAATATAAATTTAAATTCCTAAATGCACGGACAGACATTGAAGAAGCTTAAGTAAGGGCAGAAACACAAAACCATAAAAAACATACTGGCGCAAAACACATGACAGCGATTAGAGAAGTGGTTATTCTGCTGAGAACAGAACAATCCCACCAGACAAACGCAAGCAGACAAACAAACACACCATTATAAGACATTATAATGTATTATTGACTGCATGTATTATGGGAATAGCTCAATATTTGTGCTTTATAGGATCAATTGCTTTTCCTTGCCTTGATAAAAAAGCCAACAATGTTGTTTACCAAAATGGTCAAACTGTTTCATTACACACCCTAAAAGGAATAGCCACATTTAAAATCATGCCTACAAAATCCTTTAAATCACGAGATCATACCTGTAACATTCACAGTCAGCAAGATGGGGCCAGCGCTGTCAGAGGCCTTTTGCTGCCAGTGACCTTCCTGATCCAGCTGGTATTGCTCCACCTGACACTGGTAGGTACCATTATCCTCCTCATGGGCCCTCTTTATTCTCAGATAAAAGCTTCTCTGGGTGGGTCTGGATAAATGAAGCCGCCCCTGCAGTCCTCTGAGCTCCTGGTTCCCTGGGTAACTCAGCAGGCCTTTGTGGTCAAGCTCCACCAGGGGGCTGCGGACCGAAGTACCGTGTCCGGTGTACAGCCAAGTAACTTTGTAGAAAAAAGATGGACTGGATGCACCTGAGATGATGTTACACTTCAGCTCCACTTCGTCTCCCTCCCTGGCAGTCAACCACTGCTCTTTCTTTTCTAAATGAAGGTCATTGGCTGGAGAATTAGAGTAAGCACAGAAAAAGAAATTGTAAATTAAGAAATGCTATCTATCCATTCATCCATTCATCCATCCATCCATCCAGCAAATGACAAATAGAAATAGATAAATATGGAAATCTGTCATTTGGAATATGGTAAGCTTTGAACTTTGACAGACCATACAGTATAAAGTTCTATAGAAACACTATATATACTATAACATTGTTTATATCAAACGTGTTGGGAAAAATGGGTTTCCTAGGCAAATTGTAAGGACTTCATGTATGTGAATACAAACTTACCAGGCTCAATAACTGTGAGCTCTGTGGTTTTGGAAACTGGTGAGAGCTGATACCAGTCACCATGAGGATCTTGAAGCCACTCCACCACCTCACAGACATATGAACCATTGTCTGAAATTCGAGCTTGCCGAATATTTAACTCAAAACTGGGGCCTTGAGTGCGCTTCATGCTGATTCGCTGACTGTGGCTCGGTTGTACATTTGGTCCGAATGTAACTAGAGCATCCCTGTCTGATTTCATAATCATCGTACTTTCTGCCTGCTTCTGCAGTAGCCAGGTGACTGCATAGTGAGTGGGAGTAGAGGGTTTTGAGTTGACTGAGCATTTTATTTTGATGTCAGTGTTGATGTTTCCTGTCAAGGCAGGGGTTGGCGTCAGATCAAGTTTGCTCGCTAGGACAAAGAGGGAAATATAAGTCATACATGGTTAGAAACTTAAATAAATGAAATGCACAATGCAGCTTTAATCCAAAATAGCCCTTAATATGTGTAGCATACAAAAGGTCAGCTTACTTGGGTTCAGCACCGAAATAGCCACTAGGTTGGATAGAGGCAGCTTCTTATATGCATTATCCAGGAAAACAGAAACTCTACACTGGTAGATTCCCACCTCACTTTGGCTCACACCGTTGATGAGCAAAGAGTGAAAGACTACATTCTCTTGTTTCTTTACTTTCAGCTGGTAGCGGCTCTGGTCTCCAGACCAGCTGATGGCACCATCATAGTACATTGTCAGGATGTTATCTAGGGTTGAGGCATCACGCTGCAGGCTCCAAGCCAGTGTAATTGGTACAGGTGGCCCTTTGACCCGGCACATCAACTCCACATTTTCTCCCACAGTCACATTGTTGTTGCGACTTATCAGTGACACTTTCACAAAAGATTCTGTAACGTTGGAAAATAAAAAAGCAGAAGTTGATGATCATACAATTGTCATTCGGTCATGAGTGTTTAAAGTAAACAAGAGGTGTGTGTAAATGACATTTCCAACATACTGTCCGTCTCGTTCAGTTATTGTAATTCGCACAACATTATGGTATAATTTTCAGTTCTAAAACAAAAATGCATATTATATGCAAATACGGTATGCAGTGAGGTACTTTAAAGTCTGCTCAGCAAATGCATGTTAAAGCCCTTGAAGTGAAACCTGCTATATTTATTCCATCATAGAGCATGTAGTGTTCAGCAGAACATAAAATATCCACCTGTTTTCTTTTTCTTAAAGGGGGTTAAAGTGCACAGTGTGTTCTGTTTAAAACCTTAAACAGTTTTCCTCATGACTTTGCAAATGTCAAGGTATGTGAAAATGTTTCCTGAGGTGACGCAATAGGAAGACATTGCAGTTCTAAAAGGGATAGTGTTATGTGGAGCAAGATTGTGCTCAGTACATTTCTTCAAATGACATTGATATTTCTTGCATGCGAAAGATGTTGGGCTGAACATACTTATGAAAGAGATAAGAAAGATTATTGGACTCATAACTGAACTGTTGGTTAGAAGGTAATCCAGGTTTGTTGAAAATCACTGATTATGTTTTCAAACAGGTAATCAGACAATCTGTCATAAGAGGAACCTGGAGTGTCAATATAACGGTTTCATCATACATTTTTCTTGAATAATTTGTACCACACAGAGAGAGCCACGTCTTACCCGAAGGAACCACTGTCACAGTGGTCGTCTGTGATTGGCTGTTGGTCTTGCTGTTGCTTTCCCACTCAGACACAGCACACTCGTAGACTCCTGCATCAGAAGGTCTGACCTCATCAAGCTCAAGGATGAAGGTGCCAGCCGCAGAACGCATTGCATTTACTTTGTGACTCATGAACTCCGCTTTTTCCACGACACCCTCCTGACTTAGACTAATGACTTTGGTGAAAATGGCCGCTGATGTGGATGTCGGTTTGCGCTGCCAGGTGACAGAGAGTTGACCTTTGACCCCATGCACTTTACAGGTGAGCATCAGCCCATAACCTTCGTTAACACCCACAGTGTTTTCCATTTCAACTGAGAACCCACTTTCTGTGATAAGGCAAAGCAAAAGATAGTTAGTGATTGTGTTGAAGAAGATAATAAGAAAACATAGTAACTTTATTATTAAAATAATCATGTATTATCTCATTAATAGTAATAATAACTTGATAAAATAAAGATGATATATCTTAAAATCCAAGGTACATCCTGAATACAATTAAACCCTGTGTATATAAATGTTTGTGTATATAAATGTTTGTGGGGGTGCTAGTGGAGCACGCTCACAAACTGTTCGTCAGAGCCTCACAGCGGGGTTACTGCGGAGCGCATAAAGCAGGCCCTTCACGCGATAGCAGAACGAACAGGTACAGGAGAGGTAGAGCAAGGGATCATTGTCCACTAGTTGATCGATCGCAGATGGCGTCGTGCTCGCGGACCTAAATGGGTCGCGTAATATACTTTGGCGGACGTTAATATACCTGGGCGGCCCGCCCAAAGTCTATGTATATTTGTGTCTTAGACTGACCTGTGGTTAAGATGCTGATCGAGAGCTGGAGTCCTGGGGAGCTCCCTGTGTAAAGGCACCAACTGGACCTCTGTCCTGGAGCCATGCTCTGCAGATATACTGGCCTTGGTCCTCGGTTCTGACGTGCTGCAATATGAGAAGGTAATCTCTGTCCCCTATCCGAGATGCTCTGAGCTCTCCTTCTTTCACTCGCCCACTGTACTGGGGCCCTACAGACTGAATGCCTGTAGGGCCAATGCGGACCAGCTCAACATTTCCTCTGAGCCAGGCTACAGAGAAGAACCTTTCATTGAGGTTCTGCGTGTCAACATTGCAGAACAGTGACAGCTCTTGCCCCTTTTGCAGAGTCACCGCCTGGGCAGAAATACTCACCGCCAGAGACGACGTGTCTGGCAGGACTTCTACCGGAAGCAAAGAATAACCAGAGTGAGACAACCACAGTAACAAACATCCTGCCATGATTCCACAATGACATAAAAGAGAAAGAGTTTAGTGAATACGTCAACCCAAATATTTCATTTTCATGATTCTTACCTCTGGCTTTGACATTCAGGGTAGTTTCCTTTGCAGCTTTCTCTGCGATGGAATACCAGGATTGGTCAGAATCTTGAATCCACTCCTGAGCTTGGCAGTAGATCCTGCCTTGGTCTGACAGTTCGAGCTGGGCCATGTTTAGCTTGTATGTGGCCTCCCCCAATTTATCTAACCTTATGTGTCCAGCTTGGTAGCGCCCTTCAAAACCCGAACCTGGGCTCAGTGTGAAATCTCTACCCAGAGAAATGATAGGCTTACGATCCTCACCGTCTTTGTGGAGATACCAGGCAAAAGACAGATGGGTGTGCTGGATGGTGTTGCTGGATGCCTGGCATGTTAAAGTGAGAGCATCACCCTCATTATAGCTCAGTGTAGGGGGGGAGGAAGGTGATGAAACACTAAGGGAGTTGTCAATCACTATGGGACCACATCAGAAGCAGAGAGAGAGAAAGAAAGGAAAGTCATATACTTTTGCCATCTTAGTTTACTGCGCTGTAGTAAGATTTTTCCATTCAAAAGTCCACTTACCTTTCACTGTTGTCTTAACACTGTATCTTCCATCATAATTAGTTTCATGGTTGACTACAGAGCATTCATATTCCCCTTCATCACCTTTCTCTAGTCGTTGTATCTTAAAGAATACTGAGTTTGGATTTTCATGTTTCAGAGTAATTTCGTCGCTCCTCACGCGTGATTTATACACCGAATAGCTGAAATCTAGGTCTCCGGTGCTGATGATGTTGATTTCCGTTGCTTTTGCAGGCTTCTTCACACGGAATTGAATTTCTTTAGTAATGCTATCATCTGTGAAGCCACTCACATTGCAAGAGATGGAGAGTTCATAGCCCACCACACGATACAGAGGCCCAGCCTGCGTTTCGGTGTTCACTTTTGCTTCCCCTGTTTGATGCACAGACAAAACACAGATACAGATTTGAGTAACTGCCACTTACAGTGTCAGTCTGTTTTATAAGTGTGCTATGTTACAGGGTCTAACCTTTTGTTATTTGTAATGACATTTTATATTGCTTTTAAAAAAAGAGGCAAGACAAAGAACACCATCAAAATCAATCAAAACAATACCAACAAAAAGAACAAGGAAAAAAGAAATACATAAATGAATAGACAGGTGCAGGTAGAATATCATGTCAACATTACTTTGGTAGTGCCAAATTATGTTCGGTATAATTCTCAGTCCTACATAAAGATGATATTAACAACCGGAGCACTATCAGACCCTATTTAATAATAATTATCTTAACAAATAATATCAATACAATACTCTCATAAACCAATCTTTTATTTTCAACTCCAACTTTGTTAGCTTCCCAACCTTTGTTTTTTGTATTGCATAGGTATGTGAAGAAACACATTGTAGCTTTAAGTTGCTTTCCACATTGCAGGAAGTCAAACCTTTTTGAGACCAGAGTGTAAAGTAGGTTATAATAATCATTGAACATGCAATGCCTGCAAATAGTGGGAACCCACTCTTAAAGGACATTTATTTGTAACTATAATAAAGGAAGGAATTTTTGCCGCTTCTCCAGACTCAAGTGATTTGATAGTCATGTATTAACCTGCTTCAATACAATTATATGAATAGACAGATATAAGAAAAGTTATTTAACAATTATGAGTAATTGAGTTCAGCCACACAAAATATCTGTAAATGCAATTTTTCGTGTTAAAATAAGTAACACAAATCCTAGTGAGTATGTTAGAATGATCAGTAGGATTTAGCTTCATATGGTTTGGTGGTTCTTTTCTTTCTTCCTACTTATTAGTATTTATTTATTCTTACTTATTAGTATTTTACTCAAAATGGACATAATATAGGCTCCTTTCTTTAAGTGACTATTTCTTTTCTTTTCTGTTTTATTACTGTTAGACTACCATCATTTCACACATCATGATCACTGTCCAAAATGAAATCCAACTGCAGGTATTCAATGTACTAGCCTACTTACCACAGTGCAGAAGTAGTCCCAGAAACAAGAGCAAGTCATTGGCCCTCAAACAAGTTTTCTGGGAACACTTCATCCTGAATCTGCCTCAGTTGTAGCACAGTGTTCACACCATGAGCCCTGAGTCAGTCGGTCTCTCGTGAGAGAATACATGCGTCTGTGCTGAGACAAGTGGTTGATGCTTCCTGTACTGAAGGTACACTAAGAGGAAGTCTGACATATTTCCTGCACACAGTTGCGTTGCAGATGTTCTTGTAGATCTATTAGTGATAATATAATGTCTCATGACCGTGCAGGTATTGTGTGGTGGAGTGTTTAAAAACAAACAAATAAAAAGCACACACCCACAAATGAGCTTTGTTCTACTCAGGATTTAATGTGGGTTACACACTCATTTGAAAAAGCACATTGTCCTCGTTTGGGCTTATGTAGGCTACATCACAGTTTGACACCAGCATCAAATTTGCTTGGCTACAAAACCAATTGGACAAAAATATGCCTTAAACAGACTGAGAGAAATCATGGTGAGCGCTAATTTGACCTTATTCTTACCGCAAATAATGGGAAGTGAATCTTGTGACGTTAGGTGATTCACTCTGTCTTCAGACATCGACACCCCTCCATGTTTCAAGTTTTAGGGCTAAGAACGAGCTACAGCAAAACAAATGTAAATACATATTTCAGAATAAAATATACGGTTCCCAAATTATGAATTTACATGATTAACAATTTGATAATCCGATCATTAAACATTGTGGAAGATAAAGGGTAAATTGATCGAATTTGCGTTGCTAGGAAACAGCTTGGATCCAAGTTTGGCCTATTTCGCCAAACATTTAAACATGAAATAACTTCAGATTGTGTTTGAACGGTACTGCAGACCAACGAGGCAATAGTGCCACTTAGTGGAGAAGATGAAATCCTGCATTTCTGCTGCAGAGCTGTCGGTCATATTCTAATTTCACCATCTAGTCTGAGCTATTGCTTTGATAGTGTCTACACATGCTGTAGACTATCGGTTCATAGGAGGTAAAGATATTATACTAGAGTCCTTTATTGATCTGAGAGGAGTCAGTAGTACAGACAGACTTAGAGGAAAGGAAAACAGAGGAAAAAGCTATAAGTTACATCTATGGCATACATTTTTTTTTTTTTTAAATGTATAAAACCCAATGTATAATATAGGGTGCTCAGCTAGTATAACTTGCATTTCATAGAACTGTGGAACTATTTGTGCATTAGAAGTACAGCAGTGTCAGTGCAGTAGCCAATACATTAGAGTATATTGGTTGTATAGCCCTCTTTAATATAATACATATGCATGCAATTAACACATGGTACACCATTTTATGTCTTTTTTTTTTACCTGATTCAACAGATTTGAACCTTTTTCCAAGACCTATATTCTGACTGGTTTATAACTTCAGACAAAACTAAGAAACTTTATAAACTGTGTCATGCTGCAATGACAGTTTATTCCCTTCGGTTAAGACGCTGAGTGTTATTTGCAGTATTCTATATTCGGTGCAATCCTTTGGAAGAGACCTGGCGTCTGTGGCTTCCGAGTAAAAGATTGTGTAACTTAGGGGAAATGTGCTCAGCGCAAGAAGAGGAAGTGTCTAGAAACATGCGTTGTGTATGTTGCTCACAGAACAGAAATAGGAAGTATGAAGAGTACAGGAAAAAACAGATCCACAGTGACACAACTGTTTCAACTGTAAACCGTAGAGGTCTTTTATCATAGTGCAGGGGCAACTCAAGTAGCTGTTCTTCTGAGTTTCTTCGGGGCTTCTGGCATAAAAGATGAGTGAGACACTGGAAAGGACTACAGACTGTCCTTTGCTACTTGTTGATGAGGCCAGCCGAGTCCAGGGGGAAAACAGTCAGACGGGCTCAACTGAGTTACGTTGGGAAGATGGAGGTCTACCTTTGGAGCTGCAGAGAGGGATGGAGACCCTACGAGTGAACAGAGAACTGACCGATGTGGTGCTGCGTGTTCAGGGACATGACTTCCCTTGTCATAGAGCCATACTTGCTGCTGCCAGTCATTACTTCAGGTAAAATAAAAACCAGTACTATCTAACTCCACTGTGACGGCACCGCTAGTGTGACTGAATTCATGTTTTATTTCTGTAGGGCTATGTTTTGCAATGGTCTAAAAGAGAGCCATGAGGAGTGTGTGGAAATAAAGGGTTTGGACAGTGGGACGATGCAGTCTCTCCTGGAGTATACCTACACCAGCCGGGCCCTCCTCACACACTCCAATGTCCAGAGAATACTAGAGGCTGCCAGTCAATTTCAGGTGAAACAAATACTTACTATATAAATTAATGACATGCCTTTACGTAAATTCATTGACTTCCAAATCTTCTTATCCTATAAAGATATGAGATGATAAACATATCCTCAGAACATAAATAAACCTGCTAAGAAAAACATTTCCTTTTAATCTTGACACATTTTTGACGGCCAATGTGGTGTGAAGAAGTTTTATCAGATGGGTAACACTTTCTCATTTATGTCACATTGATCACACGCATGATAATGCTTTTCTTCACTGGAAGCAAAAACTAAAATTAGCAGTATTCAAAGTTCAAACCCGACAGTTTACTTTTAATACAATATAGATGGCACTTTTATTGTGTCAAACAATGATATGCAAGTGATGCAGAAAACACATTTATTTACATTTAGAAAGACTCTGAGACTAGAAAAAGACGCAGAACGCATGCAGAACCTCAAATGGTTTTCATCACCTCACCTTTTCCACCATTCATTGGAACAAACATCTGACTAAGTAAGAATTGAAAGAAAGAGGGAAGTGAAAGTTGCACTGTTGTTTACACTTTGGATCAGTTTTCCATACAAGCTTAAATTAACCACACAGCTGGGCCACTCAGAGGGGGGGAGGCACATGTTTGTGTTTTTATACTTCTATTTTTGTAGCGAGTAATTTGAATTTTCGGAAATAATAATAAAAAAGCTATCTTGTTGTTACTTGCATGTTTTGTTTATTTTAGGGTTGCAATTTATTTAGTTTAGAATTAAATTAACATTTAGGATACATTTGGGGATATGCATTTAATAATAATAAGTTTAGTTTAGTTTATTTATTGATACAGTACTATACAAATGAATGCAATAACAAAACAAAATATTTAATTAATAACTGAATAATCTATAGTATCATTGTCTGATATCAATAAACAATAAAGCTTTTGCTAATTACACGTCCGAAAAGGGGTCGGAAGAAGTTTACACTTATTTAATCCAACCCCTTCTCCCTTTTTTTTTTTTTTTTTTTTTAACATCTAAATATATGTTAACATACAATATCAATGTATACTTAAACCTTCCCTAATTTATATAATCATTCATATAATATATACAGGCAAGTTAGGAGAATGGTCTCTATATATTTATATATATATACATATGTACATACACAAATTCATACAAACACAAATAACTTTATGAAGCACTTTTTTAAAATTGGGTAACAATGTTATTATTGGTAAATGCAACACAGTAAAATGTTAAAATGATTAGATTACAACAACAAAAAAGTAGAATACAAAATAAATAAAATATTGCAACATTGAGGCGCACATAGCATTTTTTATCTTGAGTTAGTTCGAGAAAACATGGCCCTCGTCAACTTTTAGGTTTCTAAGACCATGTTCCTGTTATCATGTTTCCTTTTGCACAACTCTTTTGAAATTCTAGTGCGGCTCAAAATTCTTTGAAATGTGGTTTAATCTTTTTATCGCTGACATCTTTTAGAAACACTGAACGTGTACATCAGTCATTTCAAAAGTCATTTCAAAAGATCTATCTTAAAAGTTCTAACGCCTACGCTGTCATTTTTAGTTCCTACGAGTTGTGGAGGCCTGTGCTGGCTTTCTGAGCAAGTCCCTGCACCTGGAGAGTTGCATCGGGATCCTGAATCTTGCTGATAGCCATGCCTTGCCGGCCTTGACGACGAGTGCTCAGGACTTCATCACCACTCAGTTCTCCCAGGTAGTCCAGCAGCAGGACTTCCTGGAGCTGCCGGCTGATTCGCTGGAGGCTGTCCTGCAGAGGGATGACCTTGACGTGAAGTGTGAGGAGTGTGTTTTTGAAGCTCTCATGCACTGGGTGAGAGCCCAGCAGGATGAACGCTATCCTTTACTGGTCAGGTTGCTCTCACATGTGCGACTGCCTCTGTTGGAGCCTGCTTACTTTGTAGAAAAAGTTGAGTCAGATGAACTGATTCGCCGCTGCAGTGAGGCTTTTCCTTTGCTGCAAGAGGCCCGCATCTATCACCTCTCTGGCAGCGAGGTCAGTACACAGGAAGGACCACAAAGGTGTTGTTGTTGTTGTTGTGTCATAATTTCTTAATAAAATGCTAGTAGGGCTAGGCCTTTTTAAGAACATCACTTTGTCCGCCAGTGAGAAGAGTCAAAGTCAAAAAGTCAAAGTCAACTGTTTTGTCAATCTTTCAGTTTGTGTGTACAGACAGAGATCGAAATACCGTTTCCCACAATGTATTTTACAAAAATACAAATATATATACAAATATGTATAAAATATGTATGTCCTATACACAATCAACAGACACATTTATACATATGCACACATTAAGATAAAAACATAACAATAAATATACAAAATAACAGTCACTTCAATATCTTTGGGAATGTACATTAGTGCAAGATTCTGGAGCTGTCAAATACTAACACTGAAAGAAACAATCATTTTGTGATAAACAGTGTTTCCCACAGAATTTGATTCTATTTGTGGGGGCACCGCACCGCACCGCACCCGCCCACCCCCCCCCGGCAAGAAAAGCCAAAGGCTCCTTAACCTATTCGGGTGGTCCATGCATCCACCCCCCCCCCCCTCAAATAAGATAATACATGCGAGTTCATGGCTACTGTAGACAACGATATTGTTGCTCTGGGTTGCGTTGTTAATGAGTGAAACACACCGGAGTTGAGGATCCGTGGGGTTTATTCTCTCAAAAATATAATTTACAATTTACAATTCAGGCATTTTGCAGACGCCTTATTCCAAAGCGATTTACAATGACCAATTACAGGGACATTCTCCCTGGACTAACCAAGGGCTAAGTGCCTTACTCAAGGGCACACTAGTAGTGGTGTTCCAGGCAGGATTTGAACTCGCAACCTTCCGATCATCAGCCCACCTCACTATCCATTAGACCACCAAAATAAAAATAAATAAAAATTATAATAATAATTTTTTTTTTTTTTATGAGATCCATTTGTGGCGGACGATATTTAATTGTGGCGCCCCGCCACAAATAAATCAATGTATGGGAAACACTGAATAACTACTGCTGTGTTTCATTGTTTTATAGTTTAATGTGCTTTTTACATGTTTGACATCTTAGGTGGTCTCTGAACGAACCAAGCCTCGTGTGCAGCACTATCTGTCCGAGGTGTTCCTGATCATTGGAGGCTGCACTAAAGATGAACGCTTTATTTCGACGGTCACCTGTCTGGACCCCCTCAGGCGCAGCAGGCTGGAGGTAGCCAAGCTGCCAATCACAGAGATGGAGGACGAATCACAAAATAAGAAATGGGTGGAGTTTGCATGCATCACCTTTCGCAATGAAGTGTACATATCTGGTGAGAGAGGTCGCATGTTGCATTTATTGTTATTTTTATGGAAAGGTTTAGTTACTGTGACATGTGTAGGAAATTCCCTTCAGTGCAGATGAAAGTGAAAATGTTCTCCCTCTACTGAGAGTTGATGTGCCAAGTTATGTTTTCTTTTTAAAAAGTTATAACTAAAACCTAAAGTGTTATTCTCTTTTGCATCTTCATTTTGTTAGCAGTTTGTTGTGAATGGTGCTAGGCTTCTGTTATTCAAAGAATCTGATGGCTAAGTCAGTGAGAAAAGTAGAGCTGAACAGAACAACAGGAAGATGTGGTTTAGTCTGCCGTTACAGTTGTAGAGGGTTGATGTGTTTCCAAACTCAGGAACTGACGCCCCAGCCGGGGTAATTTTAACCGTTCAGAAACTTGTACACTGTGATTCTGAGTTCAGACTACTGTAGGTCATGGCATTTTAGATCAGTGTGAAAGGTCTGTGGTCTAAAAGAGCACATTTAGAGCCATAATTCAGCGAAACATCAATGTTGTATGACAGTTGTCTCTAATGTTTCCAATTGCAGGAGGTAAAGAGACACAAAATGATGTTTGGAAATATAATGGCGCCCTGGACAAGTGGATCCAGATCGAGCCCCTGACCACAGGGCGCTGGAGACACAAGATGGCCGTTCATGGAGGGAAGGTTTACGCACTGGGGGGATTCGAAGGAGTTCAGAGGCTTGATAGTGTAGAGGCTTATGATCCCTTTCACAATCGCTGGACACAGGTAAACATACTGGACTTCTATAAAAGGGGTATTTTTGTGTAAAATTACAGCAACTGTTCCTTTAAGCAGATCTAATAATGGCCTTTATGTACAGTAGAGTCACATTTTGTAATCAGCAGCTGGAAAGTGAATACAGAATGACTTTGGGCTGTTCAAGCTAACAGATGCTGATTCTAGAGGTCTGGTTGCAGCTCCTGAACTTGCAAGTATAGAATTTGAGAAGAAATATAATTTGGAACATAATATAATGAAACAAAAACACACTCTAAAAAGAGAATATTTTTAATACATTTGTTTTAATTATCAATGTTTCTGTATATTATTACCACAATTAGATCATGTATTTATCTTTATCATTCATATGAATTTATTTATTTATTAAATATTGAAAATATTAGATCTAAACGATAACCGTTATTATTATTATTATTATTATTATTATTATTATTATTATTATTATTATTATTATTATTATTATATGCATAAGGTATTAAATGATTTACATATTTTACACTATTTATACCTCACACATTTCTTTATATGCGTCTGTTTGGTTCTGCTTGCAGGTGACACCTCTTGCTGTAGGTGTGAGCTCCTTCGCAGCTTCGAGCTTTGACAGATGGATCTATGTGATTGGTGGAGGGCCCAATGGAAAGTTGGCAACTGATAAGGTTCAGTGCTGGGAACCAGGGACAGACAGCTGGGAGCTGCGGGCGCCCATCCCCATCGAAACCAAATGCACTAATGCAGTCACATTCAAAAAATGCATCTATATAGTTGGTAAGTGGATAGTAACTAAATACATGTACTTGACATGGATCTTTTCACAACAAGCTTATTCTAAACTGATTTGATAATATATTTGACTTTTCTCTCCAATATTTTTGTTTGCATGTTAAATATGATGCATTTAAATTCATGAAATACCAATACATCCAAAAGTAAATATTAACTTTAGCTAAAACAATGTAATGCTACTTACAGTACACATGCATTTAACATTCATAATAATCCAATTATATTTATTAGTATAACATTTTAGGGATTTTAGTTTTTGAAATTCTCAACACATTTTAAAATAAATTGTATATGCTTTTACTTAAATGGCATTTTCAGGGCACGTGTTTATTTCTAACAGACTATTTTTGCTTTGAAATATCACTATCTTTACGTGATTAAAATATTGAAATATTTCCTCCACCACTGGCTTTACATTTAGTGGGTTTCATCTTGTTATTTAAGTTTATGTTTAGTGTGTAATGTGTATAGTATGTCATCATTAAAATATAGAAGAGCAGTTTAATTGTTTTTCAATAATTAGGTTTTTGTCAGGTTTATTGGTGAGAAATGAATGTGCGCGTATGTATATCTTTAATATGGTGTCTTTGTTTGCTTCCAGGTGGAGCCATGCATGCCATGTACTGCTATTCACCTCTGTCCGATTCCTGGTCCCTTGTGACCCGTCTGGGGGAGAGGGCGAGCTGCGCCATCGCTGCCTGCAACAACAAACTCTTCATCACCGGAGGACGGGATAATAAGAACCAAGTCATCTCCACAGTGATGTGCTGGGACGTTGGTCGAGGCGTGTTAACAGAGGAGTGTGTTTTACCTATGGGAGTGTCGCACCACGGCAGTGTGACACTCATGAAATCCTACACACACATACATAGAATAACACCTGCTTAAGAAGGCCAATGACAAAGACTTCTGTGAACGGACGCTGTTGTTGACAGAAAAGAGGAAAGTGACCAAAATGATGTAAATACAGATATTGTTTAAAGCATGTCTTTGTTCTTCATTTCTATGTGTGAGACTTGAAATACTAGAAGTCAATCCCTATGTTTATCATTAACCTGTTCCACCATGAGCCTGTTTTTTAGGTCTCAGGCTCGTAAATGACATTCCCAGAACAAATGACCATATCTTCCCTTCTAAAAGGGTTAAATTAATAATCTTTGTTCTCAAAGTAATGATAAACCTGTGAGTTGGATGTAGAAAAGTCAGAATCAATATAGATGTTTTTTTATTTTAAAGAAAATTCTGATTGAACATAGTAAAAAAATGTAAATTATAGTGTCGTCCAAAAATTCATTTTTACTTATAGTGAAAACTACCCTTGGATGATGGGTTAGTAGACTAAAAGCTTTAGGAATCCAAAGTACAACATATAAGAAGTACCCTGTATGTGTTCTTGTTTTAATGCCATTAAACACGTCTTTTGATCAGATTGACAGCTGCAGTGAGATGATCTCCCGTAAAAGCTCCGTAAAGGTACGTGTTGTGATGTCTGTGTTTGCTTCCCCTGTCGCGAGTTCGGATCGCTCAGTGATGATATACCTATATAATCTGTGGAGTCTCAGTTTTAATCGGATATATTGTATGTGAGTTACGATAAGTAATAAGGGTATCTTTATCTTGAATTCTGTGCCAAAGTCAGTTTGCATTTTTTTGCTCTGGGATCATTAGACGCTTCTTAGGAGACTTGTGCTTTGTTTTGGTAAAAATGGTTCATATCTTCAGTTAGCTGAGATTCTTCCCGTTAATCTGGTGCTACACATTAATAGTTTCATGTTAAGACGCCCTGAGACACAGTCTCGAAAAAAAACGTTGGGGGGCTCCAGGGCTTAAAAGGTACAGTACAATGTAATATAACAGCAATCATTGTTAAAACTGAATTGTATACTGATAAAATAATATGTACAACAGTTGCCTTTAAAAGATTAATTGGTATACAGTTCAATACTTTACCAATAATTACATTGTTTTAATGGAGTCTACAGTTGCAAAGACACACTAAGCAATGAAAGTTGCTAACATAGAAACAATGTTTTTTTGAGAAAACATGATGCATTTAAACGACAAAAAATATCCAAATCAACGGGAGGTGTGCTTATAGCACCTGGTGTTGTTTATATACGCGTGCGCACACACACACACACACACACACACACACACACACACACACACACACACACACACACACACACACACACACACACACACACACACACACACACACACACACACACACACACACACACACACACACACACAGGGGGTGTTTCTCAATGTCGAGGAAGGATCCTTCAGAGCCACTGTTTCAAGGATGCTACGTTATCGAATCCCGCTGCCGAGGACTGAGTCCTTCTTTGCGGGAAGTTTCAAGGATGCACATGTGTATCCTCCGCGATCTTAAAATACACACAACGCTTAGCGCACGGACCAATTTCCAAAATCTTTTTGGAAAACTATGAGAATTAAGAAAGGTGATTGAAGGTGAGAAATTAATGTAAATGTATGTATAAATGTAAATATGTAAGTAGGAATAACTTGCATTAATGATATCAGCAGTAAGGGGTGGGAAATGTTATACGCATTTGCTTCCTCCTGCTCCCTTTTGGGCACATATGATTTATTATTATTATTAATATTTTTGTTGAATATATAAATATTATTATGAATATTGATAAATACTGTATTCTAACAATACGGGGTTCTGTTTTTCACATTTTTTATTTGTTTTTTTTATCTGTTCAAAATAAAGATGTAAATGAAAAATGAAATGAAATACACATTTTATTATTGATTGGTGATGGTGATGATTTTCTTATGGCTGCTTATCCTCCATGACTCTTTCAAGGCTGCAAACAGAAGGAGAATGTTTTATGTTAGTTTAGTGGTTCTGTCCTGGAGAGATGATCATTTTACAAAATACAGTTGGTGTATATTGATTATGGACTACGACATGGAGGTTGACCGTTTATTCAACACGTTGCTTCACACGCTCTCATGACAACACAACAACATTAACTGTATCCGGTTCATACATCCCAAAACCCTGGTGCCATCTTAAAGGCACAGTCACACCTGGTGTGACACATACATAACATTTACCTCCCCCCTTCAAGAAACCCAATTAACTTTTGATCTACTCTAGATGAACTGGGTAGACTGCCAGTCACCAGCATAGCCATGTGGATTATTCTGCCACGCAACAGGCTATGCTCTGAACATTACCCCTGAGAGTCACAGGCTCATAATATGGTCCTTCAAGTATCTTGGTCTGACCCGGACACGGGCCGGATGAGCTTCGGGACGAACTACTGGCTCAACCGGGTCAGGTGGGAACTCAGCTGGACCCTGCAACTGCTTGTCGGGTAAAGCAAAGTCCCTGTCCTCTCTGGGCCCTGGGTCCCCGATGAGGGGCGGTGCCACCTTCCGAAACCGGCTTGCATGCCACCGTGATCCGTCGGCCAGACGAAAGGTGGCTGACCCCAGTTGAGCGGTGACCTTCATCGGCGCCGTCCAGAAGGATAGCAGCTTATGATCCCGGTTAGGACGGTGAATCCTGACCCAGTCCCCCACTGTGAAGGAAGGCGCTCTCACCCTCCGTCGCTTGTCAAACCGCTGGCTCATGCGACGCTGAGCCTCTGCGACCTTGGCTCTCTGGCAGGGTGCAGCTGTTGGCGTGACGGCCGCCGGGGCCCGTAGCCGATCAAAAGGGAGCTGTAGCTCACGGCCCATCATCAAGAGGGCTGGGGAGCTGCCGGTAGTTGAATGCGGCGTCGCCCGGTAGTGAAGCAGGGTGCGGAGCAGCGCGGCTGAGAACGGAAGACCATCTGCCAGGTGTGCTCTAATCCCGTTCTTTAGGGTTTGGTTGAACCTTTCCGCCCCCCCATTTGCTTGCGGGTGGTAGAAAGCTGTACGGATGTGTTTAATCCCCCTCTCTTCCACAAAGGCGGCAAACTCAGCTGAGACAAACTGTGGGCCGTTATCTGTAGTGATGGCGTTAGGACTGCCCCACCGAGCAAACAGAGAGGAGAGGAAGTCTGTGACAACCCGAGCCGTTACAGACCCTGTGGAGACCACCTCTGGCCATTTTGAATGGAGGTCGTAGGCCACCAGGAGGAAGCGTTGATGGTGTGGGACGCCATGGAGTTCCCCACAGATGTCCAGCTGCATGTGCTCCCAAGGCGCGCGTGTCCACTGCAAGGGCTGCAGGGGCGGCGGGGGTGGCGGGCCAGTTTTCCCAGGGAGCAGGCAGGCCGTGCACTCCTTCACCATTGTCTCTATATCTCGATCTATGCCCGGCCACCACAACAAATCCCTGCAGCGCTGTTTCACCTTCACGATACCCAGGTGGCCTTCGTGAGCCATAGCCAATACGCGTGCCCTGAGGTCGATGGGGACGAATGTGCGGAGACCCCGGGCCAAGCAGACACTGTTCCAGCAGGTCAGCTCGTCCTAGACCCAATGAAAAGGGCCAGCTCCTCCGGGAACTTCGCAGGCCATCCCTCCCGGATGTAAGTGCGGAGCCGGGAGAGTGTGGGGTCCTCCTCCGACGCGAGTCGACGGTCCTCCAGGGAAACCGCAGCCTGAAGCGGGGCGTGGAGCATGAGTATGAGCTCTGACTCTGTTGCGTCCGGGCCCGCGCCGGGGTGGGGGTGGCGCGAGAGAGCAGGTCAGCCACCACATTCTCCCTGCCGGGAGTAAACACCGTGGTGAAGTCGTACGGCAGGAGTCTCTCTGACCAGCGGTAGATCCTCAGGGGTTTGTGCCCTGATCCCGATGTAGCAAGCAGAGCTGTGAGAGCCTGATGGTAAGTATGCAACGTAAAGTGTCGCCCATACACGTACATGTGCCACCGCTCGCACGCCCAGACGCAGGCCAGGGCCTCCCGCTCCCCCACCGAGTATTTCTGCTCGGCCGAGTTGAGGGACCGAGAGGCGAATGCCACCGGGCGCTCTGTGCCCCCCTGGATCTGGGGCAGCACCGCCCCTATTGCCGTATTGGACGCATCACAGGTCACAAACGTGGGGCTTGCTAGGTCAAAGAATGAGAGTACCGGCGTTGAGGTGAGCTGCGTCTTGAGCTGGCGAATAGCGGCAGAGCAGGCCGGGGTCCACTCCCAGACCGCGTCCTGTTTCAGGAGTTCGCGTAGTGGGGTGGTGGTCGAGGAGTACTGAGGAAGGAAACGCAGGTAGTAGGCCGTCATCCCAAAAAATTAAGAGATCTGAGCGGGACAGGATGGCTCAGCCAGGCGCAGCACCGCCTCTACGTTGGAGTGTAGCGGGCTGAGGCTGTCGGCGGTCAAGCAGAACCCCACAAACTCGATGGCTGGGACGGCGAAGGTGCACTTTTTCCCATTGAGTGTAAGGTTGTGTTTGGTGAGGACGTCCAGCACCCTCGCCAGGCGTTCGTCATGAACGGCTGGTGTTGCACCATGAACCACTATGTCGTCCAGGAAGACGACCACGCCCGGGATGCAGGCGAAGATGGTGGTCATGATCTTTTGGAAACAGCTGGGGGCCGAGCTGAGGCCGAAGGGCATGCGGGTGTAGCGAAACACTCCGACATGCGTCACGAAAGCTGTAAGGCTGCGACTGTCAGGGTGCAGCGGAACCTGCAGGTAGCCTTGGCGAAGGTCTAGTTTTGTGAACATGGAAGAGCCATAGAATTGTGCGGCTAGCTCCTCCACTGTGGGCAGCGGGTACCTGTCAGGTATCACGGCCTTGTTCACCGGCCTGAGGTCGATGCACGGGCGCAGGCCCCCTGACTTCTTCTTCACCACCACTAACACTCGGCGGTGACGTCGTCGCGCAGGGCGAGAGGCAGGCGGCGTATGGGCTGAATCACAGGGTGTACCTCAAGCTTGAGGAGGGGCTGGTGGTTAAAGGCGATTAGGCAGCCCAAACCACTGAAGAGAGCAGCGCTGATGCCACGGCGAGCCAACAGACAAGATGGCGGTCCCAGAATTGTCCATAAGGCTGAAACCCAACTCACAAAACAAATCAAAACCCATGAGGTTGGCCCCCAGGTGAGACACTTGAAAGGTGAATGTGGAGAGAGCCTTAGTCCCGTAACGCACAGCAAAGGAGATTGTGCCCGCCATTCCTATTTTAGAGTGTCCATACCCATACAGATCCTCGGCGTCGGCGGTGAGTGTTCGGAGCGGAAAGAGACCCCGGACCGTGGAAACATTCAGGAGCGACTTGGAGGCCCCCGTGTCCACCAGCAGCGGGAGGCAGACCCCATCCAGCTCCACGGTGCAGCTCTTTAGCGGTTGGGAGATGGCTGACAGTGAGTGGATGGTCGCCGGTGCGTGCGGCCCAGGCGTACGTGGAGGTGGGCTGTCGGTTGCAGGAACAGAGCGACAGAGCTGTTAGTGTGCTCAGCCAGCTGATCCCGTATCAGTTCATCTTCCAGCGCTCCGAATTTACAGAGGCTGGCTAGTCCCCTTAGATCAGCCACGTAATGGTGGACGGACTCACCCGCCTGTTGCCGGCGTTGCCGAAAAACAATCCGCCGGAGCATAACATTTTGTGGAGCAGCAAAGTGTCCAGTGAGCATTGTAACACAGTCCACATATTTCGGAGCTAGTCCGAGAGTCCGAAAAATCCGCTGTCCCTCGCTGCCCAGTGAGTGTATCAGCAGCGCTTTCTTCTTGTCTTCGTTAGCTTCAGCTAGCCCCGCGGCTACTATGAACGTTTCGAAGGACTCAAGCCAGCGAATCCACCTAATCTGCGGTTCGCCCGGTAGTGCGAGGAACGGGGATAGAGGTGAGAGTAGAGAACCCATAATCCTCGTCGCCAATGTTGTATATTGATTATGGACTACGACATGGAGGTTGACCGTTTATTCAACACGTTGTTTCACACGATCTCATGACAACACAACAACATTAACTGTATCCGGTTCACACATCCCAAAACCCTGGTGCCATCTTAAAGGCACAGTAACACCTGGTGTGACACATACATAACACAGTTACTCAAGTACATCTTTGCAAATCAGTTGTGAGTCTTCAAACAAATCGCACTCAATAAGGCAGGGCCTTGCATATGGTGCACACTTGCTAGCCTGTTCCATTCTTCGTTCTCCGATGCTAGGAAGGATTCTTGCCTAGCCTCTGAAGGACCTGACTCGGAAGGACATGTCATACCAAGGAAATTTCGAAGATGCACATGTGTATCCTCGGTGGTGAATTTCAGTTGTATTGGATAGTAGAGATCTACTGGAAACAGTGGAGAGAGAGGAGATGATATGCAGCAAAAGGCCCAGCCGGATGGTTGCTTCTCCATGTGGAACGTGTTGTATCAGGTAAAGCACTTTGGTACCCAGTTATTTATGGTATTAATTTCAGGTGTAACATCACAACAATGGTTGTACATGATATAGACCTCCTCCACCTCTTTGCTGTCCTACTGTTAATCCCACCCTCAAGCATTTTTTAGGGTATAGTTGTAAGACTAGTACCAATAAATGGAGCAAGTTTCATGTATGTGACCCTTTTATTTTGTAAGATAGCAAGGGGGTGCATATTGTGACAACCAGGCCTGCCGGAAACCCCCCCCCCCCCAAACAAATATGTTTCTACTAATCCCACCCTCAAGCATTTTTGAGGGTATAGTTGTAGGACTAGTACCAATAAATGGAGCAAGTTTCATGTATGTGACCCTTTTATTTTGTAAGATAGCAAGGGGGTGCATATTGTGACAACTAGGCCTTAAACATTTATTAAATACAAAAATAACTGAAAAATAAGTGACGAATGAATGCAAAATCCAGGATTCGACACCACTACCATCAAAATACGAAGCGAAAAGTTTAACCACAAGAATCAAGACTATATGACCTACCACTAAACCGACTCACAGTCTGAAAATTACCATTAAAAAAACCCTGGACGTTTACTTTTCGTTTTAAGCATCGTTTTAAGGTCTAAACCAGGGGTCACCAACCTTTTTTAGGATGAGGGCTACTTTCAAAAAATAAAGCAAGTCGGGGGCTACTTTTAGTCCTCTTTTTTTTTTTTTTTTTGCAGTGTATATATTTTATTTTTATATATTATATGCTTACCTTTAACCCTTGTGTGCTGTTTGGGTTTGTGGGACCCGTTTTCAGTTTTTACTAAAAGAAAATGTATGCAATTTAATAATTTTAACCTGCTTTATTTGGGGGTGGACCTCACATCCTCCAGGGGGGATCTCACATCTTCTAAAAGATTTTTTTTTTAATGTTGAAGTGAAATGCACCAATCTGCTGCACTTTGAGTACAAAATGAATTTATGGATACAGCTCTCAACACTCATACTAAAGGGAGCTGTATACTTTTCAATACTCCAATCATCTTTAGAATATTATCACAACCAATAACAAATCATTTAAACTGGTTTATTCTTATCTTATGTTACCTAATTAGCATTCTTTCTTTTTATTTATAGATATTTTACTAATCACTCCCCTTTTAAACTGTTTTTTGTACTGTCCTATAGTACACACTGGAATGACTTCTTACTTTATCTATATTAAATAGATAAAAGTGCTCTCTCTCGCTCTCGCTCTCGCTCTCGCTCTCTCTCGCTCACAGAGGCTGTGTGCTCCTCCTTGGCGATGACGGGTTGCGTTAAAAAATAATAATAAACATATTTGTAAAGTGGGAGGACACAAACGGGATTTCGAAAAGTGCGGGGGACATGTCCCCCCTGTCCCCAGTGGCGATTACGCCATGCCTGTGTGTGCGTCAAGTGGAATAAATATATATGCAAGTTACAACACACACAGAGTAAAACTCTGCTCCTCATGTGTTGTATAGGCTGGCATGATAGGCTGTTCAATGGGGCTGATGTGTTGTGTAGATTCTGCCAGAAGGAAAATCAGAAGGGGAGGTGCCACATTGCTTTTCTTCCCGACTGCAACGCTGGTCCCGCAAATCAAGCAAAACGTGATTGGTCGATATTCATTGTGGGGGTGGGGGAGGAGGGGTGTTAGATAGATATAGAGTTGTAGTAAGTAGATAGAGTTCGCTATGATTTAGGTTTCGTTTATGCATAGAGTAGATTATTTTAATTACATTTCCTTTTTTGTTTTGGATTTGCTTGGCGAGCTATTTTTAGAACATGCCCGGCGGGCGACTCACGTTGCCCCTGCGGGCGACTGAGTGCCCGCAGGCACCGTGTTGGCTACCCCTGGTCTAAACGTTTCATTTAGAAATGCGCGTTCCCGTGACACGGGGCGCATTTCACAGTGGGGGTGCATAATTTGACACAACACCGGTTTAGCTAGTGCACCAGCTAAACCAGCCAACCATTCCAGCCTAATATCTACTGGCTGGTCAGGCTGGTCCGGCTGGTCAATTTAGCTGTTTTTTTCCGCAGGGAAGATACTACGCAAACTTACTTGAATTTCATACTGAAAGTAACCAAGGGCCATTTGCGAAAAAAAAACAGATAACCTAACTTCCTGTAGATTTTCAAAATAAAACACATTGATTATTCGACCAGTCTATCAACTAATCACATTTATATTTGCAAATCGAACACACCTAATTTGGAATATTGTGTTGAGTTAAACATTGCTGTTAATTGGTCACAGACAACACTTACATAAACAGATAGATTATCTTAGGGAGAGTGGGGTAAATTGAGCCATTTCTTTTTAGCTGTCCTCTAAGCAAGGAGAAATGACACATAGTTAAATGAAAGCACACTTATAATTCAGGATGTTTCCTATCAATGGCAATGATAAGAATTATTAAATATTACTTCTAAAAAAAAAAAGTGGTCTTGTGGCTCAATTTACCCCAGTTTAGGGGTAAGTTGATCCAGGTCAGGGGGTATATTTAACCACTGTTGGGTGAATTGACCAATTCACTTTTTCCAGTTTAAACCTGGGCATACCTACAAAAAATCTTAAAGGTAACAAAATAAATAACAAACCAAATACAAGTTTAATTTTTTTAATATTTTAATATATATTTCGATTGAATTGATTGATATATTTTTTTAAATGTTAACAGGAAAAGTAATCATACAAATGGTGATACAATTTCATACATCTTACCAATCAAACACAGGGTAAATTCAACTCTCTTATTATCAACTGGGCCTACTTTCATTCTGCTACTCCATTGAACCACTGGCTCAACTTACCCCAAGGCCCATGGTTCACTTTACCCCATAGCCACCATTTTAGAAAAAATAGCCTAGCTTAAAAATGCTGCAGTCATCTTTAGCTTAATGATTCACATGGTTTAATACGCTGCTAACACATCAACATATACAATATATGTTTTTAAACCTGGATACATTTTGCTTGACATGACAGCCGATATAGCTGACATCTAGAAAATATACTTTGACAAGCAAAAAACGTTTTTTTGTAAAAATGTTTACTTACCAGACCACAATGGGCATCTGAGTCATTCTACAGAAAAGGTGGAATCTGGGTGATACAAATCTGCTGAAATATATTCCTTCTAAACACATCTAAAACTTGCTAAATAGCAATAACTAACTCTTAACTTGATGAATCCACAACAAGTAGAGCTTAAAGTATTTTTACTATTTTTATATTATACAAAGCTTATTTACATAGGGATGTCACTGGTGTTACGTGTTACCAGGAAGAAGAGTAACACCAGTGACAATTTGGAGAAAACACTACTATTTTAACAAAATGGCTGCAATGTGTCAGACCAAATATGGCTTCAGTCAATATCAAAATCGTTTAACTCTTCAATACAAACAAAGTAAGAAGTATCTGACTTTCCTTATGTCTTTGTCCACTGCACTGCGTCAAATTATCTCTTGTTACAGGAAGCACTTCAGAGACAATACATTATTTCAAAAATAAAAGCGTTTTGTGTAGCAGTAACACCAATGACATAATTTTGGGTGACTGACATTTATTGGATATTATTAATAAAAATTTGCGTTTTTTTTTTACCATTTCAGTTTTATATTTAATGTATGTAATGTTATGTAAATATGAATGACATTTATTTATTGAAAAATATATATTTTAAATGAAAACTATAGGCTCCTCTTCCATGTATGACCAAAGTGACAAGGCAGTTCCTTGAACTTGGCATTTTAAATAAATTGCAATTTATATATAAAACAATTTTTTTTCGTTTTTTTATTTAGTACCATTGCAAAGACAATCTCTATTTATTCAACATATATAATGAAGTTAGTGAGTATTAGGTCAACGTCATGTATTTTGGTGTCTGCAAAAGTAAAGATAAATGGGAGGAGCTTGCATAATTTCTGGTCACCTGATTACAACTATAAAGCGTTGCCTGGTTACAGGGGGTGGTTCAATTTACCCACTGCCTCAATTTACCCCCTTCTCCCCTATGTAGATATAGTATAAATTAATGTTTAACAAATTTGAATGGTTATAGAGATATTTGATTCGTTAATTTACAAGTTTGTAACTCTGGGTTGATCACTCACGTTATGTTAATGTGTTTAGATTTAGATGGTCAGATTTCCAATTTATTGTGAAGGAGAGGGGAAATCGCCAGATCGAGAGACCGGAAATAGGTGTTAAACCTGTCCCATTATTCCTGCTGCTATTCTGCCTGGATCCTAAAAACACACCTCTAGGATCACCTGCGCAGGTATTAACTAGTTTATTTTAAAGCCTGTCCAAACTTGTTGGAGTAAAAATAACAATCCGGGAACCTTTGGACTAACTCTGTTGAGAAAAATAATATCTGCCAGAAGTGAAAGTAAATGCGAACAAGTGAAAGTAAATGCTTCAAACGGAGATTTTTCTGCTCTTCTGAAATGGCTCGTCGGTATTTCCTGACTTATTTCACCCTCACATCATGCCTAGGTGAGTTTGTCTCTTAAATGCTTTTGTCATTTTTATCCGGTTTTTAAATGTTTGTTTCGTCTTAAAAACTCGAGTGCACTCCTACTATTTCACTCACAGGCCATGCATGGACAGGTTAATGATTTATCTAAAGTTGAGTACAATAGTTCATAATATCTCAGGTAGTAATAAAGTGTCTGTGATACACACAAGTAGGCTACTGACCTTTAACTCTTTTGGTTAAAAACTCAAATGAATGTTGAATTTATACCGAAAGTTATTATAGGAATACAGCATACAACATTGAGAATGATCATACACCTGTCAAGTTATTACAGTTTTGCACAGATATTAGTTATTGTTATCATATCTTTCAATGTTACAACTAAACGTTTCCACATTATACTGCCTATATCTACACATTCATGTATTTTCTCTGTGTCTAGTTGCAGGACAGTCTCCAGAATATGCACTGCAGGGTGGGGAGGTGTCCTTAAAGCCAGGCGTCAGTGGAAACCCTGATGGAATTCTGTGGAAACATAACGGCAACAAAGTGGTAGAGTTTAATGGCAAAGAGCAACATGTCTACAAACCATTTGAAAACAGGATCACTGTTGATTGGGTCTCTGCAGATATCCAAATTACTGACCTCAGGTTTGAAGACAGTGGAGAGTATGAGTTGGAACTAGAACTTAACAAAAAGTTGCAGCGTTTTTTTTATCAATTGGAAGTCATTGGTACGTTTTTTTTACTTTACTTTGGTTGTATGCCGTTTATCACATGAATATGTTACCATGATTTTATAGCAGGTAGTTGATCCTATAGCAACCCCAATGCCTTTAAATGACCTTAAAATAAAACCCAATGCACAAATAAATTGATGGAATGCAATAAGGAAGATGCCACTGCCAAAGTTTCTATTTTTTAGCAAATAGTTTTGCATTACAATGGATATTTAAATGTAAATGTGACAATGATCAACATAACATTCTTAAATGTTCAATTACGAGTGAAGTTAGTAGTGAATACATGTTTATTATCAATACAACTTAGAACACCTTGTAATTGACAACTTGTCGCTGATGATCGAGCTTGTGAGTCACTAGTGTAAAACAATAAATGAAATAAGCATTGTTAGTATTTACAGTTTTAAAAAAAAAACAGAGTAGCAGTATCAAAGACATGTGGTTGTTTTCTTGAGAGCGTTAAAGCCCCACAGAGGACTCATCGAGTCACTGAGACAGGACTTCTCTCCCACACCCAACAGTGTCTGTTAGTTATGTTATTAATAGGTCACCTATAAAAAAGGATTTTATACTTTGTACATTTGATTTGATTGTTATGATGGCCTTGGTATCAGTTAAGATACTGTAATGACTCAAATCAACTACAGGTAGTACACAGTTTCATTCAGTGTCAAAGTAGGAATTAGTGGGATTTGTTGTATTGCAGTATAACGTCAGGGTGTTGGCCTTAATGTCAGGATGTATACCAGTATTCAGATTTAGCCATATTTAACTGTGAGAACACTCTTTCCCTAACTTCAAACTAATTAGTTATAATAACCTTAACTCACTAATTATTTTTAAACAGAACAGCAGGTTCCCTTATGTGACAGTGAAGATTAGTTATAATTGAAATGAAATACAATATATCTTTTCAGCACTTTATGTCCTTTATATCCTTTACCATGTGTAATATGTTGTTATTAGATAGAGATAAGGTAACATGATGGAATCATTCATTTAGGTATGATTAATTGATTTTGTCCTTAATGCATTCATTAAGACAAGATTGCCAAGCCCACCATATCCTGTGAGATAAACGATGACAGCATCGGTAACATCTCTGGAAAGCTGCTGTGCTCTGCAAAGCCCGGAAGACTTCAATCTATAAAGAAGTTGGAGTGGAGATCTCAAGGAAGCGTGCAGCCTGGCCCAGAGTTTAACATTCCTCTGGGGGGCGAACATAATGAGGAAGAGTACAGTTGTACAGTCAGCAACCCTCGGAGTAATGAAACAGCTACATTCACTGCAAAGGATTGCTACCCAGGTAGGTCACTATGTTAACATGAACATTATTATTATTATTATTGACCCGCTGTAAGCTATTAGGTAACACCTGCATGTATCTGCTCTGTGTGTTTCACAGAATGAATACATTAATATTACTGGTAGTAATAATGGGTAAACAAAGGTATTTCAAATGAGCTTCTTTATCTTTTAGTTTTAATATCAAGAGGGATGACAGGGTTCATGTCCAAAATGTAAACTAAAATGTTTATGTTGTATGATTGTTGCTTCAGTAATGAATGTAATGTCACAAGATGTCGTTGTAACATTTACTCTTGTGTTTCTGTGCAGTAAAAATCTCATCTGTAGGACTGACTGCCGGCCTTGTCAGCTTCTTTTGTATTCTCCTCCTTGGGGTTCTTCTGGGCATAGTTTTGTACTGCAAACTATGCCATAAAGGTACAGTAATAGTATTACACCTTAAACGGAATTCTTTCAAGAAATGATTTGCTTCAACAGTAATATTAGCAAACAAACATGTGAACACTAATGCTCACATATTCAGAGCTATGTGTAACAGTTGACCTAATGTCCTTTTAGTTCTATATGGAGCAAGGCTTTCTGTCATTTGGAGATATTAAGTATTTCCAGAAGAGAACATTATGCATAACAAGCTATTTAATTGCAGTATAATTGTACACAAGCAGTCTAACTTTCAAACATATGAAACTAAACACAATTTGTCTTTGTTCTTTTCTGTCCTCTCACTCATGGTCCAGCATGTTTTGCAAAAGATGATCCTGAAAAACAGTCACCAAAAAAAGGTATGATATTGTCTATTCAAACCAAAAAAATGCTGTGGTGTTTATAAATAACTAAGAGGATTTATTGATAATTTAAAAAAAATGTTCTTAATTGTCCTTGAATAGAATAATCATTTTAATTGAATACTAATGTCTGCACAACTGAGATGGGAGAACAAGCAGTAAAGACAACAAATTATCAAAGAATAAAAAGTGTAGGTGCTCAAATAGTTGCGGTTTTTCAATAAAGAAAGCTCAAGGGAAAGCAAAGACAACAAAGGTCATTGTAATAAACATAATGGGAACCTGCCCCGTTCTGGTCTTAATTTCTTTCTCTTTTCTTTGTTGTAATTGTATAGAACATTGTAGATTACTTAAAGAGAGTAGTAGTTTAATGTAGCTGTTGTTAAGCCTGCTTTGTACACAGGGAGTGTTGCAGATAAGAGCTATAAAGCAGAGATAAGCCATACCTCCAAAGCTGCACAATCCTTTCAATTAAAACAGCAGGCGTTTTGAATCTCAGACTGAGCTTTTAAGAAGGCATATATTAATTCCTACTTGGGTCCATTTGTAGGCAGTCCATGGCTCTCATGTGAAAACGCTTCTCAGCCTTTTATTAACATTACATATTGCTCTTTCATTGATTGTTCATTTCTTAAAGGTATTATTGTTTTAGAACTTTTTTTTAATGTTCAATATCATTATTTCATACCAGTGAGTAACATTATGTTTTGTATTTCAGGTGAAGAGAAGAACGAAGCAGAGAGTTCTGAAAAAGAGCGTCTTCTTCATCCCAGTCAATCCACACTACGCTCTAACCAGCCTCTCCATTTTAATCAAGGTAATAGAAACACGAAGCTACCTGCTAGAAATCACAGAAAGGACACAGATTCTGAATTAGTTTCACGTTTTTATCAATTGAAGCAATTAAGGACTAAACCAGGATTGCAGTCTTTATTTGATTCCTTTCTTTTTTTGTTCACAGATCATAATATCAATCAAGAAGATGATACGCCACGAAAAGGTTCCACAAACAATATTTTATTAACTATATCTTAAACATAGTATAAAGAATACTATATGTTGATGTGTGTGCTGTTCGCTGTTTACAGGGATGGTCAAAGAGCGCAGAAAAATATTTGAAAAAAGCGATTCTGGATATAACGACGGACCACAGATGGGTATTAAGTTTACCTTATTGTTAGCTGACAGCTTCAACTACTTGTTGTGTTCAGTTGTACCTAATCCATTTTTATAATCAATCAATAATTTTATTTATCATATATCACACTTTTTTTTTAAATAGTTGACATTTTGAAGATTAGATGAAGGGATTTCTTTCCTAAAAAATAAAAAAGCAAGACGTTTTTTGTATGATTTAATTGTATGTTGATCAATTAATTGATTAATATATTTTTTCAACTTACACATTTTTCTAACTTTGGCTTTTGTTTGTTTAGGAAAAAAAATCCCGCAGGGTAAGCTCACAGACTCTGAGGAGGCAGAACCAACCCCCGCAGGTGTGTCGGACGTCCCGACAATTTGTTGTACATTGTGTGCATTATAAATGATCATTTAAATGAAAGATGATTTATCTTCTGTTCATCAATTCATTGATCAATGTATTGTTTTCATGCTACTGTTGTTTGAATCCCAATTTCAAAGACTGCTCTGTGTGTTTTAATTTCTCAAAGTCTTCTTATCCTTGAATCTATTTTTGAATCTCCTTCCCCTCGGCATAATGAGACAGCTTCTTCTCTGGATCTGAATAATCGAGGAGATGAAGATGCAGACCAGAACAGAGAGGATCTAGAGAGAGAAATCCCACAGGGTAAACTCACAGACTCTGAGAAGGCAGGACCAGACCCAGCTGATCTGTCGGAAGGCCTGAGTGAGGAATCCTCCGTTCCTGAACAGACAGGTTTGGGAACTATAAAACAAAGTTGGAGCTTGAATCAGATTGTCAGAGTGAAAAACAAACACTAGGATGAGGAATAACAGAAACAAAATACATTTCAGCACAGTGACAAGCATTTATAAAATACATAATTAGGAACAACTAATGGACAGGTACAACTAAACTTTTCTCAGAGGTGGGAGGAGTACTCAAATCTTGTACTTGAATAAAAGTAGAAGTACCCGAGTGTAGGAATACTCTGTTACAAGAAAAAAGTCCTGCCTTAAAAAGGTTACTCAAGTAAAAGTACAAAAGTATTGGCATCAAAATATACTTATATTACCAAAAGTAAAAGCACTCATTATGCAGATTGGCCCATGTTAGTATAATATATTATATGTTTTGATTATAATGATTGATCATTAAAGTGGTATCAAAGCTGGTAAAGGTGCAGCTAGCTGAATGACTCGTGGATTTACTCCAGGTGGAACTAAAGTCTGATTTAAGGGTTGATTGTATCATTAATCCAAATCTGTGAAGTAACTAAAGGTATTATATAAATGAAGTGGAGTACAAGTAAATGAATCACCTCTTAATTGTAGTGGAGTAGAGGTACAAAGTAGCATACAATGGAAATACTCAAGTAAAGTAGTCAGACAGCAACGAGTCTGGGTGTGACCCTAGATAACAAACTGTCCTTCACTGCAAACATCGCTGCTACAACCCGCTGCTGCAGATACACGCTTTACAACATCAGGAGGATACGTCCCCAGCTGACCCAGAAAGCAAAAACACGTGGGTTTGCTATCCATGCTATTCTACATTACTATAGTGTGAGTAGATTCTGTGAAGGTGTACATCAGCACTAGAGGAAACACCCAGTTAGGTTTGATTAGATATCTTTTGTAATATCTCACACACAAACAGAGGGTGCAGCAGGTTTTCATAAATGATTGATTATTCTTTGCAAACATAAACCTCCATGGAGTTAGACTGACTCAATGATTGTAACAATTCCTAGCAGTCAGGTGCACATCAGGTGAACTTTGTTTTGTGTTTAATCAATCAATCATATTACTTATAATATATCAACAAAAAAAAGTGAAATGTTCTTAAAAACCCAAAGTATAAAAGAAACGTTCAAACATTGAAGCGATTATCCGAATGAAAGATGATTCATGTTTCCATACTACTTGCCAGATAAACATTTGTTGATGTTCTAGTTGATAGAAGAAAGATGGACGTTGACCAATGATGGCGTTTTAAAAAGTCCAAAGCTCATAATTTGGACATTTATACTATAGAACAAGTTAAAAGCTGGAGGAATTATATTGGATTCACTTTATTGCTATTTTGTTATTAAATCACCATGAAGTACTGATTTACCGTCATTTTCGGACTATAAGCCGCGCCTTTTTTCCCATTTTTCGACCCTGCGGCTTATATAACGGTGCGGCTAATCTATGGATTTTTACAGCTAACGGCCACTAGGGGACCTCCTAAATCTATGGATTTTACAGGTTACAGTCCACCACCTTTAACTCTATGGGCTCTATGGCCGGTCCGCGCCCCCCACCTTTAAGCGGCGGGCTCCAGCAGGAAAAGCTGGAGGCCGGAAAAGAGTGAGACAGGTAGCGCGCAAAAGTAAAAGTGGAACCGAGAGTGGTACGAGAGACGGAACGAGAGCAAGACAGACAAACATTACGAGAGCGAGACAGTTTGTCCCCGTACCACTGGTTGAAAACCACTGCTGTAGATCACTGCCGGTACGTGCGCTGGGAGCGCACCGTTTAAGTTTGAAAGTTGAAAAGTTTGTGTGTCTGAAACGCTATGTGAGACAGTACAGTTTACACAGCACATGTTCTGTAGCTACTATTGCACTAAATGCTAACACTTGAATACGTTATGCAAATATGCAACTGTTTGTTGAAATGTTAATAAATGGGAGCTTCCTCAAACAGCCATCTCTTTCCCGACAATCCCCTCTGTGCACGAACCCTTACATATGGTAATTAAACATTAAAACACCTGCGGCTTATAGTCCAGTGCGGTTTATATATGTACACATCATTCAATTGAGCTGCTGCGGCTTATATTCAGGTGCGCCTTATAGTCCGAAAATGACGGTAATTCTTGTGAAATGCTGAGGTCAGGTGAACTCATTATGCTCTTTTCTTTTACTGTGTGTTGTTTTTTAGAGCCAGAGAAGAAAGACGATGAGGCTGAGGAAATGCAGTCTGCTCCTGCCAGCGCTGAGACTTGTTCTCCTGCTAAGCCACCTGAGGACAGTACTTTTGGACACAAAGAGGACGCCAACTCTCAGGTCACTAAAGAAACTAAAGAGAAGAATGTCAGAGAGTCTGACTCACCGGGTGAGGAGGAAAGAAATGAATCAGACGACTCTACCGAAGACAAACATTCGCCCACCCCTCCTGAACACAAAGGGTTAGAAACAACACGACATGAGCAAGATTTAAAAGCCGCAGAAGAAGAAACACACACAAGCCAAGATAACAAGCAAAAGGTCAGTGAAACAGTCAAACCGGTTTCCGAAGATGGAGATAAAACAGAAAGTGTAGGCGACTGTAAAGAAACAGATAAGGAACCAGATCTGTATTTAGCCACCTCCCAGCAATGTCAGAGCCCCACACCTAGCAGTACCTTTCAAGAGACTCCAGACACTGCAGGAGCAGAGCCAGATCAAGAAGAAGAGGAGCAACAAGGCCATGATAAGTCTAAGGTGCAGTCAGAGAAAGATAAGGGTGATGTTGTTGAAGATAAACATGAGGTCGAGTGTGGCCGTGAAGAGAAAAAGCCAGGCAATGAAAGCCTTAGTGAGGATGAAGAAGAACAAAAGAAAGATAAAGTTGTTGCTTAAGCCTTTAGGCAACTTGACAAATATGAAAGGTAGAATCCAAGATGGAAGTTGATAATAAAAGTGCAGGTGTAAACACAACACATCAGCAGGAAATGAGATCAATACTTGATTTTAAATGTAGAGTTCAAGGACTATTTAGGAATGTATAGACAGTCAAAATGTAGAGAAATACCTGCTGTGGTATTGCAGAAAGAAATTGAAAAGATGGACATACTGTACAGCAGGAAAAGAAGCAGACAATTAGCAAGGGGAAAAAAAAGTGGTTCATTCAAAGGTTATTCAAAATATCAAAATGAAATGAGTAATATCATTATTCTATCTCCGTAACATACAGTGAACAACAGAGATAACCATCTCTCAGAGAGCTGGCATGCTCCTGAAATGACTTTATATTATTTACATGTTTACTTGGCAGTGTGCAGGAGGTGAAGGGGCAGAGCACCAGGGTGCACAACTAACACATGTGTTGCTTCCTTTTTAAGATAACCCTACTTCTCTTATTTTTAGCTATAAAGTTATTTTACATATTATTCAACAAGTGTTCGGTTAACAGCTGCATTGTTTTTTTCAATTGTTTTAATTGTTTGTCTTTTTAAACGATATAACTTATCCACTAATAACTCTACCTAATATGCTTAATTTATTAATCAAGGTAGATAAATAAGAATGTATAACTCTAATCAATTTAACAGCACTAATCTTGTAAATGTTATATTGTGACCTTGGAAACATTTGTAGTTGGTTGTGCAGAGACTGACGTGCTCACACACTAGATGTTTGCCGTTTTTAAAATCTTAAAGCTTTAATGAAGGTTTTGTAGGTGAGTATAATCATCAAACACAATAAATAATTCGTCTGGATTTATAATGGACAATATATGTGTTCACTGTACGATACTGTAAGCAATAGAAAATACATATTTGACCTTTGCTCCAAGTATTGATAACGTTTCATGTATTAATTTATCTGTATTGAGACCAGCTTATCACTGCTAATATTTGAAGTGTTTTGGAGCTCAGGGTATATTTCACATTATAAACTTTTAATGATTTATATGATATTTCCATGCATGACACTAAGATTTGTTTACAATGTGTTTTTTACCTTTCTAACGCTTGAGTTTTTGCTGATGATATTGTTTTCGAAATGTTTCACTGTCCTGGTTAGTAAAGGCATTTACATTTTTAAATAAAAGCTCATATTCTGCAGTTTTGTTTTTGTAATGACATTACCAGAATATCATTGATGATTACAGGATTTGCTCGAGAGATTCGTTCAAAACATAAGAAATGGAGCCAGAAAGCTCCAGGGATTTATTTACAGGAGAAGCAATGTATCATGGAGGAAATTATTGATGAAATGATGAAATAAGAGAAAAATAAGTTGATAAACTGATGGTGTGTTTGACAGCTTAGCACAGCGAATCTATAACAAAAAACACTTACACTGCATTACCTGATACTGGTAAATAACTGTCAAGATGTATGTGCGCCAGTAGGGGGCAGTGTTGATCAACTCTACACATAAACTGAATATAGGAAATGAAGTTTTTTTATATTGTTCTAAACACAGAGAAGTGAAGGACATCCTCATCTATAGAGGTAACACACCTTTGATAATTGTGATGCAGTTTTACAGGAAACAGAACATTTCTCTAAAGCATACGTGCACTTTGAGTTCATGGGGATGAGGAGTTGTATAACTGCAGTGTGTAGGAGTTTGTGCCACTGTGTTTATAAAGTGTCGAACTGAGTGGAAAGCTGCCACAGTCAAATCAACTAAAGCAGCTAGTGATAAAAAAGCAGGTTCACTCGCTGCATGGACGACAAGCTGGTGTAGATTTCTTAAGGTAGTGGCTGGGCCATGTGAGAAAGTCATGCATGATTAGTTTAACCTCTGAGCCACAGAGACGTCTGTGATCTGCTACCACCTGACCTGTGGGTTCAGGGCACAAGGAGAAAATGAACACTATCCTATTTCTGTGGTCACAACGAATACTGAGGGGATATTAGAGTATTGAATTATTTGTGGGGATCGGGGCTATGCCTCCTCCGACGAGGGTCACAATGTGGTTCCACTGAGACATCGCTGATGTGTTGAAGGCAGCAGGGAAGCTCACAGGCGCAGAGTGTTCAAGTCATTTCACTATGCCAACATTTTTAATATAAGCATATTTTCTGTGGAACAATTGTTACCCCAAGGCTTTTTCCCCTGAAATAAAATGAAAAAGTGACTGTCATGCCAGCCTAACCTACCATGGAATGCCTTTTCAAATATAAGTACTTGTTTCCTTTTCCACATCATATAGTTATAATACACTGGGCCGTAATATTCTTTCAGGCACAGGCCCTGCTTTTCCCCTTAGGTTGTTTAGGTCTTTTCTGGCCCTGTTGCAATAGGAGAGAAAGAGAAAAAGAGGTGCCTTTTATACCAGGTTGATTAGCATGCTGGGTTGTTTAAACTGCCTCCTGGAGGGCTGACGTGAAATCGAACAATATCCTCTGGCTTTAGAGAGTTGGCCCGATAGCTTCTCATTTATTTTTATGCAGAGCTAGGACAGACCTTGGCAATACTCCGCTAAGGAAGCTGAGCCCGGGGAGGCCAGGTCTGGGTAGGTCAGGACAAATCAATTAATATCAGCTCAATAAAAGTTCTTGGCTCTTTCTGGGCCATTCTTTACTGTGACAGACCAACCTGGGAACCAACCCTAATTATGTGGATAAGTGTTGTTGAGGCTTTATAATGAAATACAACCCTTTTCAATCTCTATAAAATACCTCTTTTATTGTCTGATTTGTCTTTGGGCCCTGTTTTTCTGAGAAGTGATAGTAAAATATGATTGTCATTGTTATTATAAGCGTATATTAAACTAAATCTCCCTCTGAGGTGATGATGTTTATGACTTTTTATCTGGGCCCAACCCAACCTTTATGCTGCCCGAGGTAGAGTGATTATTATACCCATGGTGGCAACCAAAACAGTGGAAACATTTATTAATATACCACTTATATACCCATGAATGCCACCAATGGGACACATAAAATGGGTGTAGTGTAGAGCAGTTGTTTGACTCTCCTCTCTGAACCAAAAAGGATCTCAATAGAAATTATTAAAATATCTGCAAATAGACCTCAGCTCCTAACAGAGGCCTTGTGCGGGGGAACATCTGATCAGGCCATTGTTGAGATGTATCAAGTGATAATGTTGTTATTACTTCACTCATTTAATTGGAGGATGTTATACTGTTATGGCTGTGTCTGAACAACAAAGGCTCTATTAAACACATCACTGTTGCTGCGTTCATATCTGGTGACCACAATATAAGCACTGGTTATTAGACCTCAAGGATGAGTGGAGGTGTGAACAGCGGCAGACATGTTGGCCTCCTGGTGGATTCCTTAACATCGGGACAGCTTAAAGCTAATTACAAAATCTCAGACATGTCTTTGGGGCAACATATTTCTGCCTGCATGCTTTCTCTGTCACACGATGTCTTGGCAATTCCATCTGAGACATCATCAATTGTTACTTCAATAAGTAAATATTTTCGTCTGTATGGCCAGGAAAAATCTTGGAGACTTTGAATGTGGCTTATTTTGGGCTTTGTGGTGGGGACACAGACCTGGCTTATTTTTGTATTTTATCTAAACACTATGGGCACACGGGTAAGCATGGACCAGAGCCAAACAATTGCTTAATTGTTTTAATAGTGTAAAACAAATGCCTCTTTTGTCAAGCATTATAAACAATTATAAACAGGAAGGTGACCCAGTCGGTTCAAATTGAGCAATTAAACAGGAGGAAGGAAATATTGAAAAGCAATTATTTGTACACAAATCATAAAAATATATATTTTTATTAGCCATGACTAAGACCTAACAGTGTTTAAAACATTTTGACTTTTTAATGATCAACCCACTGTAATAAAGCTATTTAATATTTCCTTGCTTGTTGTTGGTACTTCTCCATCTTAGAGGACCTAAATTGCCCTTCTGTTTTTCCAGTTTTTCCCAGGGGGCATCCTTCATTTAAGATACAGAACAACAAAGTTATCTCTCTTTCCCATTAGACAATATCAGTTTGACTGCTGCAGTATAATAAAGTATATTTTTTAACTTTTTAGGGATGTCCTAGCCATTCGATTGGCAAACCTCATTGCTACAGACTGAACAATCTTAACAACTAGAGGAAGACTTTAGTGATCCCCTCACTTTTCCCCTTGTGTCAACAACATGTTATAGTCTTTATATATACAGTACAGTCTATGGTTGGACCTAGACCGTTTTTGATGAGAGAAAGGGTTAAAGATTGTCATTAAATTTGGTTCAGCTGTGGTTACTCACCATAAGAAAAATAATCATATTACCATCAGTCTCAGCTGCATTTTAAACACGGAAACATTACACATTCTAAGCAACAGCTTGTTTGTAGTGTCATTGTTAGCATGTTAGCATGCTGACATTAGCATTTAGCTCAAAGCACTTAATTGTCTACAACTATCACAAAGCTGCTAGCATAGCTGTAGTGTAGACTCTCTGTGATGGTCTGCTATTTATCAGAATATTTGCCATTTCAAATTCATCGGAGCCTTGCAGAGCATGTAGTCTTTTGAGACAGATTAGATAGATGGATGACACACACAGTATTTTGATTTACGAACAGTATTCTCTAGCAATGAGCCCCACTCATCATCTGGTTCCGCACTCTTTTGTCTAAAAACAACCAGCACCATATGAAGCCATTTGTCAAATATAACTTCAACACAAGTAATGGTAAGCCTTTGACTATACAAAGCTGTCACACAACAACTTTAGTTTTTCATTTTCTCACATTTTTTAAAGTACTCTGTAACCATTTGTAAATCATTTGAAGTGTAAAAAGAATGCACTGCATTTTAAAACATTTGCAAAAATATTCTTTCAGCACCATGGACCGACAGTTTCCGAGAACCAACAGAGGGAAGTGCTCTGTTTTTGTTTTCTGTTGTCATGTGTCTGTAAATACTGTCCTTAACAGTCGAGCCGTTTATTTCAGAGCTTTGTCAGTTCTTTATTTGAACAAGCTGCCTGTCAACGTGCCACACAGACGCATCTGCACTTGTGCACATGCAGAACCTGACACAATTCTCTTGTGTCACAAAATGGAAAACGCTTGCAGCATACCGCCTGTCTTGTAGTGTCTGTCTATGGGAAGATTAAAGCCAATCCAAACTAAATGTACTCTCTACAACTCTGAATCGGTGGAGGTTGAGACCACCAGAGGGGAATTGCTAGCTCCACTATGTCATCGATCATATCACATTATCATTGATCTCAGTCTCCCACTCTCCTCCCCTGTCTGTCTTTGCCCTCCTGAGTCTTTCAGTGAAATTTCTCATGGCTCACTGTTGCTTCTTATCTTTTGCGTGTGATAGGTAATCACAATGACATCACCAGAATAACATGTTGCATTTGGGTGCACAGAGATTACTTCTTTAACAGTTTTGGTCCTGGGCTTTTAATGTGAAAAGCTTTTTTTGACCATTTTCTTATAGCAACATCTGTCAATATAAGCAAGGAATGTTGTGTTTTGTCTTCACATTAAAAAGTAAAGCCTTCTACCAAAATCATATACCCTCCTGTAGAGTATTCATTGACAGCAAGCACTGTTAACAGCAATTACTAAATAAGTTAAATTATTAGATCAATTCAAACACATCATTGAAGCTTTGAGTTTATAACTTCACATTCGAGAAAAGGCAAGATTTCTACAGAGCAGCAGATAGAAGCTAAGGCTTTGGCATGGAGGTCACCCACATTTAAACTGTGCCTAGGTTAATTGGTTTATAAGAGTCCTCAATAATACTTATTGAACAATTACGATCTGACCCAGAAGTCAAAAGTTCAATTTTAAATTGCTAATATGCTAAGGGTTATAATCAAAGACATATTCAGTAAAAAAGAAAGACGAAATGAAAGTAATTTCAGTATTGAAAAATATTGAAAATAGCAAATGAATAATTGAGTTAAATGTGTTTCTTTCAGTAAGACAGATCCAGAATTGTGTGGAGGATTGTGGCTATTTAACATTCTTATGAAAATGAGCTGTTACCAAAACAAGATGTATAACACTCGGCCTGCCTCTCTTGTGGTCCATGCAGAGTCTGAATATGTCCAAATGCTCTCCATATGTCTGGCAACTCCACTGACCCCTCTTACTTAAACATTGCCAGGGTGAATGTGTCCCACGTTCGGCTAATGTACGTAAATATTCTACTTTACATAGTAAGCATCACAGCAGTAAAAAAAAAGGAGATGTAGATCTACCACTGTGGCATGTCGAAATACGGATAAGATAAAGGTTGACACAGATTGAAATAAGTTATTGCCAGCAAAAGGAATTTTTATATACTCAATAATGATGCATTGGTACATAGGGAAAAACTCCTGCTGTTAATGCTCACTCTGCGAGACATAGAGTTACTGTACGGGAAAGTGAGCGTTACAGCCAAATGTTATAATTGTTTATTTCTGTCTGTTCAGCTCAGTGGGAGCAAGTCACTTCTGTTTCCTTGATCTGTCTGTTGGGACTGATTCATGTGGACGGCACCGCAGATTGTGCTGGTGATTGCCCAAAATAGCCCTTGCATGCAGCATTGTACAAGTTTTTAATAGGGTACATGCGTAAGGAGCAGTGTCACATTTGTGCAACATTTTTTATTTGCACCTGAAACATGTTCGCTTATGTGTGCATTCCTGCCCTCATGTGCTTGAAGCCTGTGATCTGGCGAGTTTCTCTCCACCCATGGTGGGCCTCCCTCAGCCAGATGGATGGTCTCAGCCAGTGTCAGAGAGGTGACAGCTGGCTGGCCTGGCCTCTCCTGGCCAAGATCTGGATCCTGTCCTCTGACAGCTCCTGACAGCTCCTGATGGGTGACACGTCTACCACTCCCCCCACCCATGAGCTTGCATCATGGAAACTCCTGGTTAGCTGAGGAATCAATGATGTCTCACAGCGTGCTTTAATGAAATGTAAATTATATGAGCCACACCCCGGTGAGATGACGCCTGCACTCATAAGTGTTATAGAGGAAGTAGCCACCTTACTGATGATTGAGTAATTAGGTCCTTTCAATGGCTGTAAAACATGTTTTACAGAGGAAGAGTAATAGCTGCTCCACTCCAAACTGAAATTGTATAACAGGTCACGCTTCATACTGAAAGTCTAAACTCATGTACCGTGTCAAAAACCTCATTTGGTAAGCCACACGAGCTGTCACAAAACCTCTCATGAAGGCCATAAATTAGACTAAGCCAGTGCTACTTTTTTTTAGCTTCACATAACACATAACAGCTCTCCCTGTTGGCTCTTATGTTCCCTTACTCTTTAGTGGCCTTACCATCACAGTCAACTCATTAGAGAAGCTGGAGGCCTACACTGCTGCGACCCGGGGAGTGGTGCTGGAGCTGGGGACTCTGTGGACTCAGTAATCTGTGAGTCATTATTTTCAGCTTCCATGCAGCCGGATGCAGACTGCAGGACATCGATGGGGCTGTGCTTTAACTAAGCTTACTAGTTTATGTGTTAATGAGACAGCTCTGCGGGGATGGGAAGAACACACACAGAGCAACTCAGGAGACGTCTGCTGCCCTCCCAAAGGTAATTCCCTAAATGAAAAGCAGACTGCATGCTAGTCATTGTTGCATCAAGGGGGTGAGGATGAATGGTGACGGGGTTGTATTTCAACACACCTCCCCGCGCTCTTGTTACGGGGCTGAGATGAATCGAGGCAGGGGTACCTTGTGCAGACACTCCCTGCCGATGCTCTTTCTTACCCAATTATCCTTGACTAGAAGGAGTTGTGTAATACTGGCTGTGTCACGCAGCTTTCGAATGGATGTTTTATCCTATCAAGGCCTTTTCATTTTTCAGATTAAGAGTTTCTCATGCGTCCAACCAAGGACACCAACAGGACTGAAGTGCTCCACATCTGGGAGACATTAGAGACACATGGAAGAGGCTCATTTAAGGCTCTTGTTAGCTCACCTGACGCTTTAAGTAGGACCATTAATATTGATCTACTTAAAATATGAACAACCTCGGTTAACACATGTCTGTTCGATGAGAGAGACACAACTTCCCTTGGTGTGCACCAGCATGTCAATTCCAGGCCTGCATCAGTCGTTGCTATCAAACTGGCCCAAGCTGTGATTTGGAGCTAATAGGCTTTCCAGATGTTCTCCCCTGTATTTCATTGAATCCAACACCTCTGCAGGCCACTGTCCAGCCATAAATCACAGCCTGCGTGCTGCATGCGGAGAAGGAGGGGATGTGGCTTGATGGATAGGTCACATGCTTGATTCATGAGCTCACTGAGAATATCTTCAGGACACAAGCGAAACAATTAACTGTTACCTTAACCCAGAGGCCACAAAGTCTCTTAAAGGGGTTTAGTATCCCCTTTATAAGCTCCGAATCCCAAGCTCAAAGCCGCGGGGACAGAAGAGCTTTATAAGAATGATTTGGTTTTATGTGGTATTTTTGGATGACAGTCCACCACAAGTCACTGTGCAGTGTTAGCAACAGTTCATGGCTTTATTTGTGTCTGCAAGCGAGCTTCATTTCCAACCGTCTGCGGTTAGTCAGGTTGAACAGATGTCTGATAAAATGTTCCTTTCTCATCCATCTAATGTAAATGTTCTATGTGACCAAGGTTGTTATTAATCTCTGTAAAGCATCAGGGAAGGTTTTTTTGCCTATCGCTGAGCCAGAATAAGTCCTGTTAAGAATTACTAGGATGCCTGTATTCAGCATGTGGGCTTGGCATTTATCCATGAACACACATGAAGCCATTTGCACCTACTTGAATTCTCCAATGTGTAATTTGTTGATCCTCCCTAGCCATGCTCTCTAATGAGAATCTTAACCTTGAGCTGTGTGGAGTTTTTAATTACATAGACGTTTCATTCATCTGAATTGTTATGAATAACACTCGTAAACCTTTTTGTTGCGGACACCTTAGGAAAATAACACAATTGTAAATCTTTCTCCTTTCTGATGTATCCACTTTCCCACTTTTTTAGGTTTTTTAAATGACCGTTGGCACGTCTGAAGTCTCTCAATGTGCAATCCATCTGCTCTTTGGCGCGTATACAGGAAATGAGCAGATCCATAATCTATACCTGCACTGGCAAGTTGACCTGACGGAATGATCGATCTGGTGTTAAGGTTTATCTTTCCAGGAGATTTTTGTTTGACTTAGATATCTTAGTGGGAGATATATGTATGAAAAATGCATAAAGCTGTTTGCTCCCACTATCTGAGCTCTCCAATATCGTGAATCATCAAACATCAAAAAAAGAAAAGAACCGTGTTCGACACACGCAAAGGTTTATGACCTGTTACTTGCACGCAGTTAGACATTTCCCAAATAGTTCCCCACCCTTCACATTTGATGGTGTGTGGATTTGTGTTTAACTGTTAGTATTGTCACGCCCAGATATTACCCTTTCTACAATTATGGACCTCTGGATGGTATTGTTCCTGCAGTTCAAGTACAAACATGCTTCTCCTTCTAGACATCCTTGCATTTTTGCCCACCAATCCAGGGCACCGTAATTATATAGTATGAAAAGATAAAAGTGGAATATACCTCTGAATCAGGTATGGTGATGCATTATCCCTACATAGTCAACTTAAAGACACAATACATCGATACATATTTATTTGCTATTTATGGATCTAGAATATTTTGTAAGAGAGTGTTGAAGTAATCAGCCTAAGAAGTGTCTGCCTTATTTTGATTGTAATGGAACTAGATCACATTCTGCTTGTGTGCTCCAAGTTAAAATAAGTTTGAAAACTCAACAGCAAAGTTTCCTTCCAGAAAATCATGAATTTTGCGTAGGAACTATTTTCTTTCTGTCAAACTACACCCACCACCTGAAGGAAATGTGCATCTACTCCTAGACTCCTAGAGGCTTGTGACAGCATGAGATGTAAACAGCCTCCTCTTTTACTGAGCTGTAACCTTAGATAACTCAGGAGAGCCTCTCCTCCATGAGCAGATGCACGCTTCATGCAGTGTGTTAAGATTGCCAGGTGTAGTTGGAAAGAAAATACATCCTACACTACATTATATTTCATTTAGCTGAAGCTTTTATCCAAACCAATACGTGCATTCATCATCAATCAAAAAACCAAAAATCCTGCAGGTATATCAATAAGTCATGTTAATTTACAGAAGAGCAATTTATTTTCTTTGTATTGGCCAAGGCGCTGTAGGAGCCATTGGGTCACATCATGAAACTGCTCATTGGATCATCTTTAAAGAGATATAATAACTTATAACCGGATCATGATTCTCTCGATCTCTCTGTCCGTACACACAAACTGAAAGAGTGACAATAAAGTTGAGTTTGACTTTGAATTCTGGAAAGAGACATTTCTGTTCAGTTAAAAATATATATTTGTTTAGATTTGAGAACGACCATCTACAGTAAGTGCCATATAGGTTCACTATATTCAAGAGAATACGGCACCAATACCATCTTAATACATTGCACTACAGGTAAGAGGAAGAATATGTATTTTTGCTTAAGTGATGAACTGTAACTATGTTATATTTCAGCGTACAAAGAGCTCCAGCTCTCCACAGTGACAGCTAGAAGCCTGCCACTGTTTCATCCAGAGAGCTGCCTATTCTAGGCCAACAACAAAGCCCTAGCAGCTGCATCGACTGTCATAAGCTCATCCTGTTATTTATTTTATACAAATCACTTGCACATGTTTTGCGCTGGCTTGCCCTCAAGGTTAAAGCTCCCATCCGAGGAATGATGTTGAGAGGACAGTTGGCAGAGTGATAGATCTACTCTCAGCTGTAGCCACTACAACGTTGTTTCTCGTTTCTCATCCAGACCTCGCAGCGAGGTCCAGGCGCTAAACAAATGAGTTCCAGAGATATGCATGTGAAACACTGCGTTGATTCTGGCCTGTTTGTGATCACACCGTTAGGCTCAGATTAAAGTCACATCAGAAGTAATCCGAGGGAGCACCTTCACATGGCAAACCATTACAATCAATGTCATTTGTCTGAGTTGAGCTGCCTGGTGTGATGGGAAGTGAAGAGGTGACGAGTTGTGTTGTTTCCATATCAAAGGAAAACTGGTAGTTTGAGGATCACTGTACACCAACTGCATGTGGCGAAGGGTCTAGCTGATGAATGAAGAAACTAATTACAGGAAGTCGACCTGTGGTGCTACACGCCGGCAGAAGCTTGAGGTCCGGACGTCATGTTACCAGGTTCGCAACATGGACCTGTCAAGACGCTCTGTGGTTGGTGCAGACGCTGGACGGACTGACATTATGCTCTACCCTACTCATGTGAGACGATGAAGGGAAAAAAGTTATTCACATCCATCACAAGCCTTTTAAAAAGTCAGCACAGAAACTGCTGCATGCAATCAAAGGTGAATCTAAACAAAAATAGGTCACAACCTGGATTCAATTACAGTATATAGGCTACTGTACAGAACTGTGCCTTAGAAACTCTCCAGTATCTGGGCTTTGCTGTAGCTTCACTTGTGTCACTTTGGCCAGAGTGAAAGATCTATTTGTGTCTGCCTTTTGATATAATATAGGCCTACTAGGGTCATCTGGAGGAACTAAGGGAAACAAACTCAATGAGTCATGAACAATGACACAGACTCTGAATGAGAAATAACAAGATGCTTTTGATGCAATTCCAAGTTGCCTTCCAGGAAAAATGTTATGACATTTCAGGTCAATGGCATCGTTTGTTCGTGAACTTTTCATATTCAGGGAAATAAATTGATACCAAAAGCCTTTCAGTGCAAAACGACCGGAACAGATTTCTCTCTTAAACTGAAGCTGTTCCACTGGGAATGGCATATCCACAGGTTCCTTTCCTTGACATTCTCTTTTGCTTTTTAACAAGCTCTCAGAGACACATAAAGGCCTCTCCGTCTTTCCAGAGACTAAGGTTGATGCAACTCTTTGGAGTAGAGGATTCTTTTTTCTTCCAAATGCAAATCAGATTGAACGAAAAATAGATCATGAGCTAACCATCATAGCATGGACAACAGCTTATAAAAAGATGTTTAACATTTATACAAACTGTGTGGGTTTAGACGGTAAACCTTTTTGTTATATGAAACAAGTATCCACTAAATACAGGCTTATTCCTATTCCGTTGTATATCGAGTATCACTAAGCCCGAAAGTTTTTGTTGTTCCTTGCTGTTTTGAAGATCATTTCCTCAGTGTAACATCATTCATAAACGCTGTACAGACGGATGTAATGATTACGATAAACACTTTGATTGTTTGCTTTTGTTTTGAAATAAAGATCTATAATAAATGGGCTCTTGACAAACAAACATATGCCTGGTTTCCCCCAGATGTACTCAGAGGCTCGGACAGTTTAGACAGAAACAATGCCACAGCAATCATGAAACGGAATAGAAAATCCTCTGCATGTCATGTGCTCACACCATATCCATCAGCTTGAAAGCGCTGCTTGAAAAAAGGGTGGATAAAATATACATATCCCCGGATTTGACATGGAATTATTTGAACCTCCGCTGGGATATAAATCCATCCTAATCCTGCGGTAACTCGTAAACAGTCTACTGCTCACATGACGTGCCTCATGCACGCTGAAGTCTTTTTCAGCGTCTCACAATATACTCGTGTTTTTACAGTTAAATCTGCCACTAGATCATTTCAATTTGAAGACATAGAATTGTGGTTTTCATCCAAACATCTACAGAGCTTTCGTGCTGTGTGTCTCACAGTATCCGAGGTCCCTAAAGCCTGACTCAGAAAGTGATAGGTATAGTTGTCTAAATAGTGTCATGGATGGATCACTAAATGGGACTATGGGTACAAGCTCAGGGGCGACTAGACCAGAAGCTCTGTATTAATTGACTGATATTTCTTGTTAGTAATTCAATTTCACATCTGCAGAGACATGCAAAATAATACACAACAATACTAAAAAAAGACATTAAACCACTAAATAGCGTTAAACTATACTGAAGAGTAAAAGAGAGACATAAAACATCTAAAGGGAGTTATAAAACTGGAGAGATATAAAATGACTGTCCAGTCCTTTTATGTCTTGAGAAACATTTATAATAATTAAAAAGACGTACAAAATCTTGAGACATTAAAATGAGTAATTACATTTAAAATCACTAAAGAGAAAAAGAACAACAACAACAAAAGTAAAAAGATTAAAGAGACCCAAACGATGACAACTGACGCAAAACAACCATTAAACTATTAAAATGGTACAGTTTATTATAGCTAAGAACCTGGGTTTTGGATATGAATCTGAACTAATTTGACTCATATTAAAAACAAGAACCTTTGCCTTCTATTCAGAATAATTCTAATCGCTGCTCTCTCACAGAAACAGGCTGCGCTGTGTCCAGTATCCTTGGCCCCGACCTTGGCCCCATTCATTTGAATCAGAAAGAGCCTTTCACTGGAGGATGTTGAAGTCACAGAGAAGCTGGACTCAACTGCCTTCTCTCTTCCCTTGGACTTAACAAAAACCCATCACCAAGGGACTTATTCTTTTTTTTACTGCAAGTCTTATAAGCTTGCGCTAGGATAAATGATTTTCTTGCAGAAGTTAATATATGCCTGACTTTTATGATTTGATCTAATGCACATGTGGAGATCACCTACAATTATAAAGCCATAGCTTTAAAGTGAAACAAAGCGTGATGTTTATTTGTATGGTCAAAGATACATCATCTTTTCAATGACTAACTCTTTTGCATTTGGCTTTGTTGAATCTCACATGTCTCAATCTACACTCTAGATTCACGAGGGAAAGCCTGTCTGTGTTTAGAAATGACGAAAGCACAATGTCTCTTCAGGCATGCCCCTCTTTCGAGAGTCCAAGTTCAGATCAGCTGCAGCGAATGCCTCTTCCTCAGTATTGTACAGGCGTCATAGCACAGGCCCCTCTGCCCTCATAAACACATCCAGCAGGGAGTGATTATTTCTCAAGATGTGGAGATCGAGGACTTGCCAGTTCATGCCTCTTTATGAGTGTTTTTGCATGACGGCCTGTTCCGCTGCACAATGCTTTTGTTCTTCTTGTTAGAGGAGATGCGCAACCCACCCGCCCTGTGTCTCTGTCACCTTGAGATCAGCAACTGGTTGGAGAGAAAAAGCGCTGCGGGTTTACTGTATGTGTTTGTGTCTCCCTCTAATGAAATGCACCATATCAAGTGTCCCCAAATTAGTAACAGTATTGCAGGTCATAAAACGTGGCATCTCCTTTAATCCACAGTGACTCAACCATGCCTGCCTTCTCTCATGTTGCAACATCAGGAATGCATTTCCATCTGATGTGGGGCTCCTTAGCCATGTTCATGCATTTTTGAGGAGACCAATTTGTCCCCAGATTGTGAAATGTAGTAAATCAGGACATTTCGCAGGGATATTATGAGTGGTTGAAGTGTGGGCTTTGGAAAAGAATGAAAAAAAGATCAGTCATAAGAAAGATTTTTCTTTTCCCTTCCTTGGATAGGACCTCAGAATGAATGCCAAGAGGCAAGGTTGTTATTTAAAAGTCAAAGATAAGTCTTGATGAGTCACTTCTTAGAGCTCGACTCTGTCTTACTTCATCTTTTCCCCTTCAGATCTGCATTTAGGGATCAAATTGAATTGTCCTAATGCTTCCTCACAAAGAAAATGTCATTCCTTTTTTTTTTAAGTATTCCTTTATAAACACACCTGCAATGTATTGTTTAAAAAAAAAAAATCATTTATATTCTCTTTATTGTGAATGGTGGAAAAAGCTTGAGAACTGGCCATCTCCATCTGCTGATGGTTATCATATGATATGATTTAAGGCTCCAAAACTTAGATTAAATGGACTTTGTTGAAATCATTTACAGATTTTAAAAGAAATATAACATTTCTGCTTCCAGTATGAGAATATCTTTGTGTTCCATTCATGCAATTTAAGTTAAAACCTATAAGAAATCCATCAAATAAAGTTATATATTTAAAGTATCCTGTATGTCTGTGTGAGTCAACAACACTGAACAATACTCAAGACTGCTCCTCAATACCTATCATTTTAATTACATTGTAGAAATCCAACTGGCTGTTTTCCCAGACCTATATGTACAGAGTCAGTCACACAAGATCGGGCTTGGCAAATGTTTATCTTTCCCAAATACTAAATAGGACCCTGGGGATATTATACTTCATTCCACGTTGTCTCTCACTTCAAAGACACTGCTGGGAACTGACATATTTTACTCACTACATCTCATAACTACCAGAGGCAGATAAGAAAACATTATGTAACGTATCACTGAGCCATTTTTAATTTTCAAACTGTAAATGAGCAGTATAAATCCACACGCAACCCAATATATATACATATAAGAAAAAAACATAATTATCTATTCTATTTATCCTTATTTCCCATGGCCAAGCATTATTCCCTTAGCATCGACATTAGGGAGGAATGTCCTGGCTCCATACCTACATACCTCATAAATTAAAGCATGTAGACAAATTGCACATGAAAAAATTAGACTACAGAAATGTGAGCTGTGTGTTTAGCAACATGCTGTTTGACTCTCTGGCTCTCCAACAGAGCTTTTATTATTCTGCTTCTTCCCGGTACTCCTCAAACAAACCCTCACACTCGCTTGATTAAATCCTCCAATGAAAATGTGTTTGTGGAAAGAAAGGAGATATTTCGTGCTGAAAACACTTTGCAGACAATTCACGGCCCTTTGTTTTCCCAGAGAGGGCTGCACTTACTCCAAACCAGATTGTGTCTGTGTTTGTTGGCCGATAAGTGATTGAATTATATTTCCATCAGGCCTTTTTTTTACTTTTCCATGTCTTAAGTTGCTTTAAGATGACAGTCAAACTAATACCCAGCAATTCAAATACTCATCGAGGTTTCATATCCTGACAGTTTGATGGGATTGTATAACCCTAATAATGTAAACTTCTTTGGAAAAGGCTGATTGTTGGTTTGTTGGCAGCTCTCACCAGCCCTAACTATTCATGTCTTCCAAATGGTTGTTTGTTTGAGCTAAGATGAAGTTTGTAATATTTCATCTGTTCCCAATATGTGGTGGTTGTTTATGATCCACCTTGAGCTAGCACCTTACTTTGCAGAACATTAATATCTCTTCTCTGTCAAAATGATGTATCTCTACTTTCTAGCAGGACACGTCATCTGTCTTAGTTTACATTTAGCTTTCAAGTGGCCTGTTAATATGGCTTGGATGTCATCAAATGCTAATGTACACTGAACAAATAATTGATGATAGCCACTTGATATGAAGATTAAAGGCATTCCTTCTGTATTATCATACTAGGGGCCTTCATCCAAGAGCAAGAACCCACAGACTAAATCACGCATAATGTTGCTTTCTTCCACATTTTATTGGTTTGGGACCATTTCAGCACAGCAGACTAGTGAGTCCACGGCAGTCTGTCATGTTGTAGCGGCGGGCCTGTTGTGATGACACATCTCAAGTGGGATTTGGCGGGATTGAAAGACCATGAGTGCATTAGGAGTGGAGACACAGCGCCAAAGGCAACACCTGTAATACGAGTTGCATGTTTCAAACAAAGTAGCATTACAGTCACTTCCAATCTCTAAGAAAAGGAAGCATAGTGGGCAGTTCAAGAAATATAAACCTGCTAATGTTTTCCCATGCTTTGACACTATGTCACTTGTGTTTCTGGTCATTTTTTATTAACCAAAACGTTGAGATGATGGGCATTTTTCTTCATTCAATGCATTAAGGCTTGTCTTCAGAGGGAACATACTGTATAGCCACTGTTAGGCCGAGTCCAGTTGGGTGGGGAGCAGGAATGCAGTATGGATGGTAGCTCTAAAAGTGTATTTACTGTAATGAGAAGCAGACAGGAGGACCTCTGAGCTGCCGTTGTTTCATACAGGTTTTCCCTGGATTCCTGTCTCACCCCTGCTGGGTAGAGGCTCATGAATATGTAAATAGAAAAGGGACTTCCTGTAAACATCAATCAAAACTCTATCTATTCAATTACTGGCATCAGATCTGAGATTCAGAGATTCAACAGCAGCTTATGATGAGAAGAAATTCTGCCTGTGGCAATGCACCGACCATGTGGACAATGACTCAATTAAAAACAGAACCACAATAGCTGGCAGACCTTCAAGATAAAAGCCACTGAATGTAAACACTCAGTGACACTGAACTTGGAAGAAATTCATAAGAAGTTTAAGTCAAATGAAAGAGGATCAGAATGCAGCAGAACATCTCAGGAAAGAAATATAATCCCCTTTTCTTGAAAAGAAAAATACCTAGTATGGAAGTTTAACTCAATTCAATATGTTCTCATAAAGTATGTTGACAAGGCTCAAATTCAAAGGAGCACTCTCTCTCTGAACACATTTCATCCTTGATAAATGCCAGAGGCCAACACTATTTCTTTTTTATGAAAAGAGAAAGCAATAGAAAGCGGGTGTGTGGGGGTGTCTGTGAACGAGTGGACTCAGATACACAAACAGCAATCTAAAAGAAATATATGAAAAAGGAAAAACAACAGCTTTGGACACCTGTTCAAAACCTGTTTGCCATGAGAAAAAGATGACTCACACTGGCAGAGGATCAGTTGATTGGAAGTGTGTCATTTAGCAACCTCGACATCTCTGTCAGTGAGCGATTGCAAACAGTCCTTTTCCACCACAACAACAACAACACGGCTCAGTTGGTGGAGAAGCTGTGCTTGACACAAACCTATCCTCCGCTAACAAGAGCCAGACACATCAGCAGAGTGCTGTTGTTGGCAGTCAGCACTATGAAAGACAGATCGTGCAGCGAGGCCAGAGGGCTACAAGAGGGATTTTACTGCGACCACTACAGTGGTTTGTTAATATAATGTTAGCTTTTTGTATTATCTTTACATATTGTGGTTTCCTTTCCTTGATTTGGTCATAATTATTGAGGTTATAAAGCATCAGAGCAATGTGCCCTTCAGGAAATGGTTGATTTACTCTTATTTTTACATCAAAAAAGTCATCAAACTTAAGAAAGCAAATACGCAGATTTAAAGAAATTAAGACAAATTCCTGTTAAGGTTGTTTTCAGTCTGTCTCTGCATATGTGGTCAGTAGATCTCTTTGCCATACTCAGTGAATGTGGTCTCTCTAAAATATTGAAATATAAACATGGCTACGTTAAATGCATTGTTTGTGTTTCTTCGCCTGGATTTTTTTAAAGCCTGTAATATTGTAATAGTATATTAGTTTTATACGAGCTTTACCTTTGAACTATTGATTTGAAATCCTACACTTTCTACTGTTTTCAATTCATGTCATTATGTCAGCATATATAGGAATATGAGCCATTCATTATGTCTACTTGGTTTGAAAGAAAGTTTGCTTTTACGTAAGATTGATTGAAATTCAATCCAGAAATACACTCAAAAGATGGCAGTAAAATATTGTCAGAGCTGAAAGGAATCTGCAAAGCATTAGGAGCCTCGCTTGGAGGAGCAGATGAAAGGCGCTGCCCATATATTAAAGGAACTGCTGGGGAGGTGAAGGATTCTCCTCAGGAGAAATCAGAAACTCTCTTCTCCCATGTGGTGCGCTGACAATAACTCACCAGGCTGTCAATCCATTTTAATCAAATTACTTTGCTGATTCAAAAGGTCTATTTTAAAACTGGAATAACACAAGTCTTGCTACTTTCACATCATGGAGGCTGTTTTCAATCAGATCTGCACAATATTGCATTGTCTTTGCAGCTTAGCTTGAAAGGCCTGTGAATATGAGAAGAGATGAGCACAGAGATGAGTTGTGTTGAGGGGGAACTCGCAACTTTTACTGACGTGAGAAAAGAGAAGGCTTGCAGACACATCACACACATCACATGAAGCAGTAAATCTTGTCTGAAATAAAAAGTGTTTGTTTGTTTAAATAATTGAGCCTAACGGGACCTATGAGGTTTTTCAGGAATCATCTCTCTTGAGGTGCTTCACTTCAGATAAATGACAGCTAATGTTTCATAAGAGAGAGCCCTTTGTGTAGAGTGATTAAACATCCAGCCATTACAACAAAAATCAAATGTTGCATGCAGTCATCTGATAACAGGATAAAGGATGGAGAGGGAACTGAGTCTGGAAAATAAGCTGTAGGTTTCTTTCATGAAAAGCAGATTGTCCTCAGATAAGTAGCTGATAATGTCATTCATCCCAAAGGTGGGACGTGGTTAACAGCCACTTACCATCAAAGTGGGGGGAAAGAGAAATCATCCCTTGTCTTGCCGTGCTGTGCAAACCTTCCTAACATGTATACCATATGTTTTTTCTACTCCTCTTGAGTGTCATAAACATGTTACAGGCTGCACAGGCACAGTGGCCTGTCCTGACACTGAATCACAGCATTCCCTCAGCTCACCTAAATCTCAGCTCCACTCAACACCTCAACACAAACGGAACTGTTTATGTTGCACACAGGCTGGAAAAGCACACTTGCCACGCTGCATTTAGTCAAGGGATTCATGAACAAGATGTACTGTTTTATTTTATATCTCTGTCTGTCACCTTTAACATTGTTTGACGATAATAACACCTAATGTCCGGTCATAACCACTGCAGATATCCCTATTTTCCCTTCAATAATCAGTATTTTCTGTGCAATAGTATATCGACAAATGCTTCAGTGGTGTGACTGAGATTAATCCTCACTGTCTTCCTCACAAACAATACCAGGCTGTGCCTTAATGCTGCAGCAAAGGAAATGGTCCGCCATCACTGAGGTTGTAAATTGAAGTCATGAAAGTATCAGAAGTTGCTTGTATAGTGTTTTTTTTATTCATTATAATGGTGTTAATGGCTATGGTTAATGGCTATGCATTAAAGGGATACAAAGGTCCTCTTTAAAATATATATTTTAAGCCTTTTAAGGACTTTTTTGGAGAGACCAGGGAAACAATAACAACAAATAACAGGAAACAACGGCAGAGTGAGATGAGTAATGACATGCAATATATACATCCCCAGCCAGAAGCAAACCGGAGACGTTTCAGTTCCTGGTTGGTGCGTAACCTCTGTATGAGCAGGGCGCCCTCGTGGGCTTCTTGATGAATTCAACTTAACTAAAGACAAAACAAGGTATGCTGTAAGATGATATGCTTAAGCCCGCAGGGTATTTCAACAATTTAGGTCTGTCATGGTCACTCACCTGTCTTTACAAATTGATTAATGATTTATTTCCTCCACAAAAGTGATCTAAACACTTAAATATTAAATAAAGCAGTATTTACATTGAAATAGAATGGAATAAAATATGAAATATGTGCAGTAAAAAAAACACATATTGTCAACATTATAATATTATTTTGAAAATGGCAACCATTTGACAGATATGTGAAATCACATGCTATGAATGACGTGTTTACAAATAATAAAAATGCATTCAGTGTGTGTAATGCTTTATATAGGGCAATATGTTTAAATTGTACAATCACGATGTACACACTTCCTTTTTAAAATTATTTTCAGGACATAACTGAAGTCCATCAGGCTGAACGGCTCTCAGCACGGCTGGCGTTCGCAGAGAGACACCGGTGACCAGAGATGGAGAGCAGTTGACTTTCACCAGCAAGGCCCTCTGTTTGACATCATGTTGTGTTAATGAGAGCCAGCTGCCCGCAACATCAGCATTCAACTTCATACCAGCATAAAAAACATGAAAGTTAGTGCTTTAAACATGTCCAGATTCCTCTGTACGCCACAGGCAGAACTAGCCTGCTCGTCAGCATTACAATCAATGGTGCCTGTGATCATCAAGGGTGGAAATGAGCTCTTAGCCTTTGAGAGCACACACACACACACACACACACACACACACACACACACACACACACACACACACACACACACACACACACACACACACACACACACAAAATACTGCATATTCATTATATAAACATTGTGGTTGGCTGATGTTCCAGCTTTGTTTTGAATGTATTTGGATCATCGTCTTTAAAAATAAAAACAAGAAAATCATATTATCCCGGTTAATTTATTTGTGGAGTCAATTGCTGTGCCGTGTTTTCGGGGGCCTGTAAAAGCTTTTGTGATTGCACATATAAGCTGCTCTTTTACACTGTAATTGATTTCATGCTCCCTTTTCAGCTCATGCCTCATATTGATTTTGTCAGGAAGTCTAAAGGACTTAATAACATTTTGGAAAAACATCCAGTGAATTGATGTGTCCAATAATTACCTCTGATGCCCCCGTCCTATATATATATATAAACAAACAGGGACATTTATTGTTTTGGGTATGTACCAGAGGCTGATCCATTGCAGTCCTTTCACAGCAGACAGACGAATGGATTGCCTGTTTTTAAAAAGAATTGTCTGCGCCAATCCAGAACAATCAAGATGGAGACAGAGCTTATTTTCCTTAGAAAAACATCTGTATAGAAAATGAGCAACTGCATTTGAACTGAAGTGAGAATCTTTTGTTTATTTGCATGGAACATCCCTCAGAACACATTTATTCACAGCTCTTTCTTCTGTCACGCAGGTTTATTTCAACATACCAAGGACGCAGAGGTGCTGAAGCGTAGTGTTTGTACATCAAATTATCCCTGTCGTAATTTCGTCTTTTACGGTAACAGCCACTTTGGATGGAAGATGCATCATCTTATTAACACCTCTGACTTAGTGCAGAGGGCTACTGATGTGTTTACGGTCTCCGATGCTGTTCCTGTGTGTCTTCAGCGGCACGCCAGCAGGAAAAGTGAAGGAAGCTCTGTTCTCCCCTGACAATATCTATTTCCTCTGTGTGGATTCCATCTGAACTCAACCCCTGACCTCTCCCCTTGTCCCCGAGCCGGGCCCACGCCGACCTCTGACCTCTGCCTCTGCCTCTGAGGCCCCGGCTACCGACCCCAAACACCGACTTCACAGGAGAAAAAGAACACAAGATGGAAAGTTGCCTCTCATTGCTAGTCACGCCTGGGGGGGTGTATTGTATTGTGAAAAAGAAAAAAAAAGCCGACACCAGCCAGCAATCCCAATTTGAAAGTGTCAGCGGTTGTATTTTGAGTTATTACCTACAGTATATCGTTAAACGCTTCAATATGAGCTCATGTAACAGTGGATTGACCACAGTGTATAGATGATAGCATTCCAAACTTCATTAATTAGGAGCGGGTCACTTGGGTCAACATGTGTTTATTCTCAGGAAGGAGCATTAAGGGGATTAACGCTAATCAGAGGGGATTATAGACAGCTATTTCCCAGTTGGATGGTACTTTCCTCAAAAGATCTCGCCACTTTGTACGCCTGTGGAGGAGGATGTTTGCTTTGGAAAGAGGGATCTGGAGAAGTATTCCTCTGGTGACAATTTCTTTGTAAACACAAACACGCTGGACCTCTTGCTTACCTTTGACCCAACCTCCAGAGAGGGGCAAGTCCTTTGAACAGTGTGTGTTTCAGCTCACGTTGGTTTATTGTGAAGCTCTTCATGTTTAGATAGTTGACACCGTTTCAAAGAGGTGTTGATTCAACTGTGTGCTATTCTTTGGCCTTGTTGTTGTATTATATTACATTTAACTGTATTCAGTGATGAAAAGGACTACATTAATCCTGGTCACTAAGTAACCTTCTGAGGTACCAAGGTATTTTGTACCACTTTATGCTTCTACTCCACTACATTTTAGCAATCATTATGATAGATTAATATTTCACATGGAACACGTATAATTGGTTTGCAAAATATGGTATAAAGCAGGCATCCTCAAAGTCCGGACTCCGGTCCGGATCCGGACCGAACCACAACTGTCTCTGGACTCTGAGCAAATTATACTTTTCATATGCGAGACATCGCCACAACGCAACGAGTCAAAATGTTCCGCTGTGTCCAACAACAAACAGCGCTCTGCATGTCCGACTGTTCCACTGTCTGTGTGTGTCTGTCAACACATTGGTCCAATCCCATTCAGCATCCCGTCAGAGTTGTTTTCCCCCACCAACAGTCTGCGAATCAGAGGCACAGTAGGGCGGGTCTTCGCGGAATGCGGGTGGGAAAAATGCGTGTGTTTAAAAAAAAAAAGTCAGAGAGTTAACAGCTCATCTAGTTGCATCTGTACTGTAGAGCTCTAGTAGCCTAGTTTCACCTACTGGGGTGGCATGGGGGGGCAACTGCTACCCTCAAAATAGGCCTTGCCACCCCAGCTGCCACCCCAGTTGGCAGCTTTGTTTTGAAAGAAAAGTTGTGGCTCATCGGAGAGAAAGTCTCTAATGTCCGAGTACAAGTGAATGCAGCACAAGACGCACGCCTTGTAACCCCGCCCCCGGCCCTGGCGCGAGCTTGGAAATATGATAGGCGGCGATTTCATTTGAACGGTACGGCGCAAAACGAGAAGCATTCGGACCCAAGTACTGAAGGAATGAGGTATTTGCGGTCTGCAATGACAGAGAAGAGCCTGTCAGGTTGGCTGTACTCAGCATTGAATCAAAACGCACTAAAGCTGTTGATCTTAATCAGTGTGTGAGGCGTTTTGCTGAACAAGATGGTAATCGCCGCATTCAGCTGTAAAAGACATGTCAACTTGATGCTCTGCTCACGGATGAGCATACAAAACTGTTAAGATGATGACCTTACGTGTGTAAATATATGTTTTTCTTTGTGGGGGTCTGCCCCCAAAAAACAGTTTCAAGTCCTGAGAAAGTCAAATAAGACGGTGTGTAAAACTACACTGCCCAGCCAACAGAAAGTAACCACTTTGATTGAACTAGGCCAGTAGGTAACGGCTTTCCACTGGATCATAACTGAAGTATAAAATAATGCATGACTGAAGTGATGGAGACCATGTTTGAAGGCAAACTAAAAGAGGAAATAACAGGTCAAGCAAATCCCCCTCTCAGATTCCCCAGCAACAAGAAGAACATAAATACTGGCAGGTGATTTGATGAATCAGCTTTGTGATGGAATACAAAAAGCACAGTGCGTTTCCTTAGCTGTGGATGAGTCCACTGACAATGCTCAGTTGCTGGTGTTTGTGAGTTTTTATGATGAGGCAAAGGGGGGGTTTGTTGAAGATGTGTTGGGCCTGATGAACCTCAGTGGACACTCAAGGGGGCAAGACATTTATAAAGCAATAATGGGAATGCTGAATGAAAGAAGGTGCGGCTGCCTTTATTCATAACTGCAGCTCTTACACTGCGACCCTGAGGGATCGAGCACAGACACAATAACAAGGAAAACTGCTGCATACAGATTATTTTTGTTTTTGCAACCTCGTGTTAAGAATCTTGTTGTAATTGTTTAAAAGTTTGAATGACCGTAATAAACGGACCTTTGTCTTGTTGAAAAAAAAATGTTGGACCTTTAAGATTTGTATTTGAGTACCCCTGGTATAAAGCATTGTTATAAATCAAAAACCAAACATTTTAAATGAGCTCAAGCTCAACCAGATGTTCATAGCTTAATGAAATAAAAATATTCAAGATGTATATACACATCTTCCCATTCTTTCTTTTTCCATACTTTGTAGACGTTGCTGATGATGATTCTGTTATTTGTACTCCACTTTTAAGTCAATTATGTATACATATCTTTTACTTTAAAGGATATTTCAACATTGCAATACTGATACTTTTACTTTAAATAATTGCAGTCCATTGTACATCACTGGTAATACTGAAAGGTCATTTATTATGTTGCTTTCTACAACACATCTCTCTACAGTAGTCCAATATATCTCCAATAAAACGGCCTCAAGAGAGCTGAACCAACAGCTTTTTGACACAGTGTCAACAAACAGGACCATAATTGGATTGATGTTATTGGAGAGCTTTAGTATCGGGCTGCATTTTGGTTTGCAGAGGTTCACTTTATAAGCTGACAACTGTGTTTATACGAAATTATTTTTGTTTGGGTGTCATTATAGCAGCTCAGCCGCTTGCAGAATTGGAAATGATATTCCCTGCGGAGACACAGAAGCAAAGGAAGTTGTAGATAAAATGAAAGGCAAAGAAAACAAACACATTATCTGTCTGGCCTCGGATGTGATGATGTTTATACATCAGTGTCGTGTTAGAACTGCTTTTTAATCACAGCTCACACATGCTTATCAAGCTTCTCACTTTGTCAGCGTTTAGGGAACAGGAGGCGAATGCTAAGCTTGTCAACAGCGCTGTAGCTCTTGTGCTTGTGTAACGTGTGGCATGTTCTCGGGTCTGCCCATGTGTTCTGGACTTCATTAGACTTAGACTGAACATCTTTTGCTGCCTGTCAGCGAGATCCTTTCATGTGTCCCCTGCCTGGTCCCACTCACCAGAGCCTAACCAGAAACATGCCACTGCCCAGGGCAAGGTCAGATTTCTCACCATGCATTGAAGCAACATTGCCTTTCCTAATGGAGGGGGAAAATACCCTGGTTATTTTTCATCAATCTTACGGACAATATATTCCATCTCTTCATATTTAAACCAGTACAAATGGATGTCGTCCATGTGGAAGTAATCTGGAGGGAATGCATGGCTCTGTTCGATGATCTCACTGACCTGAAACTCACATGAGAGTAACATTTGCCTTCAAATCGTTCAGGTTACGATCAGTGTCATCTCAAAGGCAGGGTAAGGTCCCTCAATGTTTTGCCCCATACTTCAAAGTCATACCCGCATCATCAAAACTTTAAATCCACCCATCCTTTAAAGAGTAATGGTACAGTTGCTCAGTCAACTACCGTAGTAGGATGACCCATAAAAGTAGCTCATATTTGACAAACAGTAATGCATGGCTCATTGCAATGTTAATCTGCAGAACGAGTGCAAGGGGGTCACAGGAAATGTGTGGGAGAAACAGCCTATCTTTGTTGCCCTCTGCTGAATGGTCTCACTGTTTTATTCTCAATGCGAATAAAACCAGGGTTAATGTCAACCAGCAGACGGGTAAATATTTAATTGACCTGGATTATTCGAAGAGCCAAATGAATAATATTGTTTCAGAAATATGTGTTCAAATGTGAAAGCGATATCCCCCGCCTGACTCTCACAATAGGGATGTAATGTCATGCAAAGTGAATAAGCTCTTACTGGCCTTGTACCATCAGAGACAAAGCGTTTGTACTGACGACTGGCCCATTATTTAGTTGTTGCAGTTTTTTCCTTTCTTTTATGTCCTCGGAGACTTGGACGTCTTGCAACATGCCTCAAAAGAGGCTAGAGGCCCTTTTGTTTTGAGGTTTTCACACTTGAGGGCCATGGTATTTGGTGTGTGTAGAGAGGGGCTGTGACAGGCTGAAAGAGAGAGGGGCTGGGCTGGCTCACACAGAAAGGAGCCTGGGCTCAACACTGGCCCTGCTCCCAGAGAGAGAGAGAGAGAGAGAGGGGGATTAGCGTGCACAGACCAAGAGGAACTAATCTCCTGCGACATAATAGAACTGTACATAAACAACATCCCTGAGAAGTGAGCGACGCAGCATTGACTGACTGAAGAGGCTGAGTGTGTGAAAACAAGAGGCCAGAATAATTTGTTGCTCAATGTGGAAAATGGTGAGAAGAAGAGACTTCTAATCGAAACAGCTGGACAGAAAAGACTCTTCACAAACATTCAGTTATTAAGGTAAATTAGAATTGACCCCGATTAACCTCCAACAGCAGAAGAGGTCATTTTACAGTTACCTTTGTGGCAATTCTTTAAATGTAATCGAATCTTGGAACTTTTGTTTTATCCTATTTCCTAATTTTTTCTCAATAAAATAAATAAAATTCAATACTAGACGTGCCATAATACAATAAACTGAAAAGTATGTCATGAAGTCAATGATAGGTTTAGCAGATGCAGTGGTTTGTCATCTCAACAGATGAGGATACAGATATCCATTAGCAAGATTTTGTTCCATTGGAGGATGATTGCACTTCTAAGTTACCAAGTAAAGATGAATGAATGTAATGAAAATGACCACACATACAGTTATATAGTCATTCAAGTACCCTTTATAAGAATGTCATGTGAACTTGCCTGAATACACATGATAAAACATTTAAATGGTATACACTTTTAACACTTTTCTGCATGCACTCCCTTCAAGATGAATGTGTGTGTCCTAAAAGTGGCTTTCATCCGACATACAGAAGTAACTCAGCTTGTTGTTTTAAACACAGAAAACATACTCCGCACTTATAGGATGAACTATCACATGTCACGCCTAGCTTTATTTTCTTGTAAACATTTCCACTTTTCATTTTATGGGGCGAAAGGCTGCTGAGCATGGGAGGGTTTAATGCTTTTCAAACACACAAGTGCTCTGAGAAGCTGTTGAGAGGTGCCCGACCTCAGCGATGGTAAATTCGCTGTGGCTGTTGAGCTAGATGACCTGTTTATTTGGACTTGCAGAGCGCCTGTCCCAGGCTTCTGGACCGATCAGTGAATATGTTGTACACAGAGTCAGCCATGATGGCTTCTACAGCCAAAATAAGCAACAGTAACTGCCAAACGGCTGAGCACTGGGAGGAGATGCCTGTCTATTTACTGCTCGAAGGAACCTCAATTAAACAAACAGCCAAAGTAACTGGTTAAGGATTATTTTATTACTTAGGATTTTGTACAGTTTCTACCATGGAAAAATAACATGTAACATAAGACTGTATTTACAATTCCATTTTTACAAAATGTCTTTACAAGATTTTTTCGCCGGTTCAAAAACTTGAGACTAGAACACACGAAACATTCACATTCACACACATCCAAACCAAACTTTGTAATACACACATAAATAAATATAGACATTCACTGACTGTTCCACGACAAATATTTCTACAGCCAAGAACATGTACAATTCATCATTTCCACACAAGTTATAATTTCATTAATAAACATTACATATTACTCCCAATATAATTCTTTGTTAATCTGTTAATGAAATATTGCTAACATAGTGAAAAGAGGTAACACAGACATTATTTCATGCCAACAGAATGCTAACGGTTGTCATGCAAAACCATCACAAGCTTTCAATTTAAAGCAAGTAATTCATTTACAGTTCAAAAATCAAATGTACTACATGCAACATACTATGTGAAATATTCTGGGTTAGACAACAATGACTTTAGTTACATTATCCATCAGTACTGACTGTTTGCCTAAGCGCCTCTTTAATGGGTAACACAAAATAAATAGATGAATTTTTACTTTTCTTTCTTCATGAATAAACAATTGTTTTACAGTTTCGGGCATTTCCTACCATTCATCTTTAACCATCTTCAATCAAGTATGTGTTCCTTCAAACCATGACATCATTCCTTGTTATTTATCAACCTTTTGTATTGAAATGTTGTTTATATAATTTACAGCTGTGTACGATTACAGCTGGATCACTATTGGGTCTTAACTATTACCTGGAATTTATAACTTCCTGATGAAATGGGCATGTGTTTAGGGAGCTGTGTACTGAAGAACACAGAATATGAGACCTTGCTGTATGAATTTCACTGTACAGACCAACCCGTCCGCTGACATGCATCAGTCGAGGGAGAGGGCTTCAGAAGGAATAGCTGATGTGTTGTAGAGCCTGGAAAAGATGGACCCATATTTCACAAGCAGGGGGGGTCAGTTCATGGTCTGGTGCGCTGTGTTTCTGTTTGGTTCCACACATTCCTTCCCCGACGCACAGGAGCAGAGAGCCACCGGAGCTTCTCTCTATTGGGTTTTCCTCGGCCTGCAGCTCAGTGCCTCTCTACTGATGGCTTCTGGTGGTGAGGGTGCCGGAGTCTGGGTCCTAAAGCAACAAATGTAGGAGAGTCAGATCTCGGTAATATTTGACTTTAAAGGTCCCCTTTTATACTGTTTTTCATCAATATATTATATAGGTATCAGATATATACAAAACATGTCTCTGAAGTGTTTGGCTCGAAATACCAAACAGATCATGCATTGTAGCATCCCATAAACCCCTCTGTTTCAGCCCTGTTTCAAAAGTGCTGATTCTCTGTCTGTTACTTTAGATGAAAATAAGGTGCTACTCCCCACGCCCCTCTGAGAGATATTTGGTTAAAAAGAACACAGTGGTGCTCTAGGAGGAGATTCAGGTGATCAGGTGGGCGGGTGTTACCTTGGTTGGTTATTGGCTAATGGTTACACAAGCCAAAAAAATCGTTATGACATCATAAAGTGGCCAAAATCTGATCAGCTCATTTTCAGACAGGTTTTTATATAAATGGATCAGGACAAAAAGTGAGCGAATCTTTTTTTCCTGAAACTTTCTGAATCTCTTTACACAGAGGGGACACATATTCATGTATAAAAGACATGAACATTTGGATTTTGCATAATAGGTGACCTTTAATTTCATGCAGTAAACATATGGTAGTTTTGCTCCTTGCTCTTGCTGAGACATTTTTTCAACCTGGTATCTAGGTCATAAATACTTTTCATGTACTCTCCATCTGCGGGGCTAAAAACCCAGCTTTTATCTTTTCTGTAAAAACAATGCCTAAATGATTACACTAAGAGATGCAATGAAAGCACAGCATCTATTCTTATAACATTGAAATAGTATCCCTTAATAAATGTGATGTGTTCAAAAGTCACATTTCTGGAAACCTGATGAATGTACGATCAATATCTAATCTCCTTTTTAGCTCTGTTTTGCTTTCCACCAAGCCATGAGGGACCTTTTTAGCCACTAAATGCTCCACTGTGTTCCGTAGTTAGGCATGATGTTGTTGTATTGAAAAATGATGCAGGCAATAAAACCAAAAGAGGTTAGCTGAAATATGCCAAAATGCTTTGTAGAGCCGAGGCAGACTGCTGTAATTCTGTGTGGGTTCATCACTATGAACGACCCCTCTTACACTCAAGTAGGCGTGTGATCCTTGTGGTTATTCAATAATATATTGATCATACTTTAAAGAATAGTTTGATACTATGGGAACTACACTTTTTTGCTTTCTGGTGAAGGATTATATGTGCCGGTTTATTTCTTAGCTCTTGCCTGACAGCCCGTTAATGGACTAGCTTTGAAGGTACAGATGGATTGAGCTTGTAAACGTTGGACAGAGCCGAATTCAAACTTAAACTGAAAAAATATTACTTTAAGAAGAGATTAAAGGTCTACTCTTAGCACCACTGAATGAAACAAAAACAAAATCATATTCGTGGATGGGATGTAGCACAAAAGACAGTTGCAGTTATTTAGTACTTACGGTGTTGAATGACTGGTAATGTGTTGGGGGTCTGGAAAGTCTTGACAGTGGCAGGACCTTCCCCCCCAGTTGTTATGACCTGCACCTCCAGTCTGTAGTAGGTGGATGCTCGCAGGTTGGACACCACAAGCAAGTTATGATCCTGTCAGGTGAGGGAGGAGAGCAGCAGAAAACAGAAGATGCAATCAGTGAAATAGGACAGAACATGCCTTTGAATGAGACAGGACTTGAATTGGCCGTATATCAGGGGAGTATCAGCTGCGGAGCTATCAAGCACAAGCCACAGACGAAAACAAAGACTTTGTTTTCATAAGGCTCGCTGTCTCCCCTTTCCTTTGCAGCCAGCTTGATAAAGAGTGCGGTGGGTGGTTTTATTTATAGACAAGCTCCAGAGGCTGGGAGGTGCAGATAGGCGGAACGTGTTGTTGATTGAGCAGATTATGTCAAAGCGCTGCTTTTTCAAAGCTCTCACGGAGGATAAAAGAGGAAGACGTGAAGGCAGATGAAAACATAGAGGAGGAGAACTTCCAGCAGGACACAACACTTCCTCAGATCTCTCCATGTGCCTGTCTACACACCATCGCTTAACACAAGATTCATGCAAAGAGGCCACATCAGTGTTATCCTCAAATCACCCTCACCTCTGACATGCTGTGAAACAAAGTGCTGCAAATAGAACATATCTTTCTACTACAGGGGACATTTACAGATTATATATGACAGCATTATCCAGTGGGATATGGACACATATTCAATCTGAAAACAGCCCATACTCTATGGCTGTATCGCGACTCAACATTAGATAAACAGCAATCCAGTTTTAATAAAAATAGACTTACGGGAGGCAGGATCTGGGACTGGGAGATGATGCTGTTGGGCAGGCTGTTTTGCCGGCTTTCAGTGGTGATCTCGGCCCAGGTGACCTGGAAGCCTGTGATTCGCTGATTGGGAGCCACCCTGGACACACGCCACAAGAAGTTGCCGGTAATATTTCCCTCGATGATGGAAAAAGAGGCCGTCAGGTTCTCTGGCTTAGCCAAAACCTTTGGAAGTCCTGGAGCTGTTACGAGAAAGGTGATTTGAGTCACAGTGTTGATAGTGAAGGAGTAGCTGGGTTATAAAACACATTTGCTTTCTTGCCGAGAGTAAGATGAAAAGATGGATTCCACTCTCATATCTGCAGCTAGTGACACTTTGTTACCTTTGGAGCCAGGTTAGCTGTTTCCAGTCATGTGCTAAGCTAAGCTAACTTGCTGCTGGCGGTATCTTCATATTTACTGTACAGACAGTGGCATCTACCTTTCCATCTAACTTTGGCCAGAAAGCAAATAGGTACAGTTGCAAGAAAAAGTATGTGAACCCTTTGGAACTACCTGGATTTTTGCATAAATTGGTCATAAAATGTTCTGATCTTCATCTAAGTCACAACAATAGACAAACACAGTCTGCTTAAGCTAAAACCACACAAACAATGATATGTTTTTATGTTTTTATTGAACACACCATGTAAACATTCACAGTGCAGGGTGGAAAAAGTATGTGAACCCTTGGATTGAATAACTGGTTGACCCTCCTTTGGCAGCAATAACCTCAACCAAACGTTTCCTATAGTTGCATATCAGACCTGCACAATGGTCAGGAGGCATTTTGGACCATTCCTCTTTACAAAACTGTTTCAGTTCAGCAATATTCTTGGGATGTCTGGTGTGAATCGCTCTCTTGAGGTCATGCCACAGCATCTCAATTGGGTTGAGGTCAGGCCTCTGACTGGGCCACTCCAGAAGGCCTATTTTCTTCTGTTGAAGCCATTCTGTTGTTGATTTACTTCTGTGCTTTGGGTCGTTGTCCTGTTGCATCACCCATCTTCTGTTGAGCTTCAATTGGTGGACAGATGGCCTTAAGTTCTCCAGCAAAATGTCTTGATAAACTTGAGAATTCATTTTTCCGTCGATGATGGCAATCTGTCCAGGCCCTGAGGCAGCAAAGCAGCCCCAAACCATGATGCTCCCTCCACCATACTTCACAGTTGGGATGAGGTTTTGATGTTGGTGTGCTGTGCCTTTTTTTCTCCACACATAGCGTTGTGTGTTCCTTCCAAACAACTCAACTTTGGTTTCATCTGTCCTCAGAATATTTTGCCAGTAGTGCTGTGGAACATCCAGGTGCTCTTTTGCAAACTTCAAACGTGCAGCAATGTTTTTTCTGGACAGCAGTGGCTTCCTCCATTTTATGACCAACTTATGCAGAAATCCAGGTAATTCCAAAGGGTTCACATACTTTTTCTTGCAACTGTATATTTCCATTAAACATTGTATACATGTATTCCATTAATATGATAACAATATGCTCACATGTCTGATTACTTTGTCCACACTTAAACACATCCATTTCAATATACCCCTTACAAATCAAAAGGCTGAAGACTCACCTCCCTCCCCAGGGCAGGGGATGTGTTTGTGAGTCTTGCTGCGGATGGTAGCACAGGACGGTGTGAGGAAGGTGGTGCTCTCGTCCTTGGAGCGTCTCTTGGACTTCAACATGTGAACGGTGACTTTGTACTTGCAGGAGAACAGCAGGCCCGGGAGGTTGATGTAGTTCTCCTGAGCCAAGAAACACATTATTCAGCCATGATGACTTTGACATGTCACCCAGGTCAGGTCCCATGGAGCTTCAGAGATAATTAAATACACAGCGGCGGGGCAGATCACATTCCCGCTCATGCCTCAGGAACATCACCCCCACATTACAGGAACACTTTGAACACTCACATGGTAGAGGTTAAACCACTATCCTTTTATTCAACTTACAATACAAATATGTTTATATAGCTTCCACATGTGGCACAATCACGACTTAATTAAGAAACAGTAACCAACGTGGATTTATGGGTAACTTCTAATAAAAAGGAACCACCCGTAAATCTAAATTAATTCTGTGCTACACTCATTTAGAACTTGGATTACTGATCCTAACCAAAACAAAAAAAGCGCAGTTCTCATTGCTTTTGAGGAAACTAAAAAAATCCTGCTGACTAGTGGATTTGGATCTTGCATTTGTAATAAAGAGGCTCTATATTAATAGGCAGTCGCTCCCCAGAGAGAGGGTGTGTGTATATTCTCTCTGATATGAAACAGCTTTGATTAAAAGTGAATGAGGCGCTGCGCTCACATAAAAGCAAAATCCTGGAATCCTTCCCAGTGATCTATAGAAAATGGATGTATACTTCCTAGCAACGTGAGGGCTGGTCCCCAAAGAATGTGTTGATTGCCAGGCCTCTGCCATCCTGTATCAGCCTGAGCCCAAGCAGTTAAAACACCCCCCTACCCCCCACACACACACACACCCCCAGACTCGACATACCCCTACCCAGCAGACCCTGCACTCCACAAGAAAGCCCTACGCATGCAGAATGCAAGAATAATGGAGGTGAATAATCGCCCATTCCGGGAAACATTGTTTAAGTAAATGTGTTTTATTGGCCAACATGCCTGACCACACGACTGACTCATAATATTCAAAACAAAAAGCCAGAGATTTGCCCAGTGCAAATCCATCACAACAGGGCTTCAGGCTCACTCAGTGGACTTGTTTTCTTTAGCGGAGCGGCTCTTTCCAAGCATCAGACAAAAGGTTAGGCGCGTGCTTTGCATAGCGTGGAGCTGCTGATCCAAACATCGCTCTGCACTCCAGGACCCCGCAGTTTGAAGGTGTGTGAAGCGGCTTCTGGAGACTAACCTGTGTGACAGATTTCTCTGGTCCTCGGGTCTCGTTGTGGGCGCAGTACTCCGGCATCCACTGGACATGGTAGCGACTTACAGCGGGGTCTGAAACAAAGGGAGGAGGTCACATAACAACAAAGACATAACATAGTATCCAGATTTAGCGCAATAAAGACTAATCTTTGAATCTATTAGCTCCTTTTATTAAACATAAAAGGAGCAGTGCTTTGAACGCGTTTGCTTGTCAGTGTTTTCTTGTATAATGAATAGTGTCAGAGTCATATAAACACAAAATCTACTGACAACATCTTTTATATGCCTTGACGTTTTATTTGATTCTTTCATAAAGGAAAATGTCAAATATTTATTGGTTTCGTATTCTCAAATGTTATGATCTGCTGCTTTTTTTAGCTCGTAACAAATCGTGCATTTGATTAATCCCCATCAAAACAAGCTGCCTCTAGACGGGTATTTCTTTCTACGTTATAAAAACAAATCATCATATTCAAAATAACCCTTTAGCAAGACACTGATGTCTAATCTGCTCTCTAGTACTGAATGTATTTGCATAAAAGTTTAATTGCTTTAGACTAAAGCATCAAATGATTACGATGGTCAAATAAAAGCCAAGTAAAACTATAACATGTTGTGGGAATAAAGTATAGAGTAGTCTTAGATATCCTGAAGAGCGTAATTTACATAATTGACATAACTATGGTAATTTACAGTTGCGTTATGTAACTGCACCCACTGTACATTCATTTGGATATCAAAAGTCAATCCGACAGGCTCAGCTTATTAACTGATGAGTATCTCACATATTACAACTCTCCCTTTCTGAGAACTGATATCTCTCTTTCCATTATTGATGATCACGATAAAATAACTTCCTTCTCTATCCCTGCATTAGTTTATTAACAGGATTGTTCTGTTTCCTTAACCTTCCCTTTTGTTCCCTGAAAGGCCCAGTTCTCAATCCAAACGTTCCTGCTTCTCCTTAAATGTTTCTCTTTCTCATTAGCTGAGTATCAGCCTTGGTCATGCTGGGACACTGCAGTCCCGTTTTGCTTCATTACTGTACAGTAGCTCCTCATGAGCTCATTGGCAGTGTTTATCGGCCTCATATTGTGTTACTAGGTTTATTTTTCATTCAACTGTGTCGCTTGGGTATGTGAAATACTTCTCCGATTAATAATTGAGTTATGCTAGGTTCGCCCCTCGGCGGGGGCCTGAGTTGTAGTGGGAGAGATAAAAGGGGGCCTTTGAAGGCTTAGACACAGATCTGGCACTTGGAGCCCCTGAGCTCTTTGGAAGCAGAAGAGAGGAATTACAGGGAACCGGGAAATCGGGAAAAAAATAAACAAGATATGCTTAGCCTGCTTTGACAGAGAGGGGATGTGGTATGTAAAACAAGAAATGGGACATGGAAATCAGGTAGAGAACAGAACCTCAGCAGTGTTCGATAAATCATGTCTGGAAGCGAGCCTCAGAAGTGCCACTGCTGGACTGCTGTCTATTGTCTTGGTGTTGGGCAGACAGTGATAAATTATCTGAGCCGGTGTACAGTAAGGTTCACTTTCACTGCTGGAGAAAGCCCAGAGGCCGGGCTGCTTTGGATCACAGAGACAATGAGTGAGGGTTTAATCACGGTTCAGTTAACCTGTCCCTTCTTTCTGTCACACAAACCAGATGTCCAGAGACTACAACTCTCCAGGCCATCTGTACGTCCGCGTGTTTACAGTAGTGGAACACAGGTTGTCAGAGTCAAAGCCAGGGTCATACCTCAGACTAATGAGGGCCAGTGACACACACACACACACACACACACACACACACACACACACACACACACACACACACACACACACACACACACACTGCGCTAGAAACAACACACAGAAAAAAGAAGCTGGACTAGGATTAGCACTGCACTGCAACACTGTGATTCCCAAGCCACGCTTGATCCCCGTCAGCATCACTCAGCCCTCTGAGTCCAAGCCAAGCTCGCTAACAGCTCTGGGCCAACTCTATCTTCTCCCTCTCTCTCTCTGATTCAGCAGTTGGTGTCTCACCAGGCCTCTGCTACGCCAGGGTTTGCATTCTTGACTCTCAGATGTGGAGTTTGGCTTAGGCGATGACATATATTAGTAACATAACATAGACCAGTGAATGGGACTTGACAGGTTACCCTGAGAGCATGGTTCTTTCAAGGTTTCCATATTTCCACTCTGGTATTAACAGAAGGGCTGGGGAATAGCCGCCGCTGGGACAGGCATTCCTATAGGCTTTAACCCCTTGAGGAGCTGCATCCCACGACCGTTTTTGTTCCCCATGACATCAGGTCTTGTAAAACAAAATGGAGCGCTTCAGCACTAATGCAAGGCTGAGGATCTATTAAATACAGCTGTCAATAAATCCCATAGCACCGCTCTGGCTCTGTGTGTTTATTGTTCTTTACTAAACGGTGGATCAGCTCTACCAGTCCGTGGGCAGGTTCACACAAATTTGCCCTGCATTCACGTTACTGAGCTCTCACAATGACACATTGTTTCATTTACACCATTTTATACCACATATTTTTTTTAAGGAATCTTGAGTAACTGAGAATCAGTCATAACACGTTATTATGGTTTACATGAGTCATGATTGATGGGGATGATGGGGTGCTAATTAGATTCTAACAAAGCTGTAAATCAGTGCAGTGGAGTACGTACCTCCCCGGTTCTTCCAGTAGACACGAACCTGCAGCTGGCCATCCTGGTAGAAGGGAGTACCGACCTCGAGAGGGCCAGAGGGGCGTTTGGCCAAGGTCGAACTGAGAGGGGATATCTCCTCCTTCTTTGACTTGATCACTGATTTTACTGGGAAGAGAAAGTAGAAATGTTGGCTGCTGTAGCTAAGACAGTGACTATTGTTGTGGCAGACTCTCCAGCATGGCAACAGAAACATTCCTTTGTAATATAACAGCCGTTACAGCACCTTCTTTATGGATTAATGTGGCGTCACTCGATGGGCACACATAGTTCTGCATAACACTGCCAAGGTTAGAGGTTCAGTTCCCCCTAGGCCACACAAGCTCAAAACGCACACACACATAGTGCTGAGGTTTGGTCTGCTAAACACGCAGGAGCTTCAAATGAATGCAGATGTGCTGTTAGCACACCTTGGCCCTTCATGCTTTTTGCAATTCGCATGATGATTGTTTGCCTGAAGAAAGGTTCGCAGAGCCAGATCTATCTCCACACTTTGTTTTATTGCAGAGCCAGCACTGAGGCCTGGACACTCTCAGTAATTTAGAAAATTGGAATTGTCAAGAAAACAAACAATCAAAAAGCAAAGTGGATTCCTCTTGATTTGGTTAATCCAATCCTTTATCTGCAAACACAAACACTCGGGTCCTTCCAGGTTTTTATTTGTATTTCAGACACTGCATGTTTCTCTAAATTGCACCTACTCATGATTTGGTTGTTACAAAGAGTCCGATTTTGGTCCAACCCTTGTAAAAAACAAAGTTGCTTTTGCTAAAAGCACAAACTACAGGTGAGGATGGTGGCATTTGGTATAGTTAAGGCAGGGGGTAGGTCATACATTGGACAATCCTGAGAGGGACATGGGTTTCTGTCACATACAGTATGTTTTCAATTTCAAAGATCCATCCAGAAGCTATCCATTTACCTTTCCTTCAAAAGTCTCATAATATCATTTTAGTGGTAGAGCTAAATTAGATGAACAGCAATGTCATAAGTGTTCATTTTGTTTGGAGTATGAATATCTCTCCAAAATCTCTTGGTAATCTCTCCTATCGTCTGAAAGTTCAACAAGACAGGAAATTAGCACCAATGTGTACCTGAGTCATTATTCTGGGAGGTGCTGAAGTGGAGGGAAGCCTTGGAGCCCTTCAGGCGCACCTGTCCCCAGTACGTGACGGCCTGCAGCTCTACAGTGTAGCTGCTGTTCTGCTGCAGTCCCTCTAGATCTACCCAGCTCTGAGCCTGCGAAAACAGAAAACACTTGTATGTTAGCACACTGACACCTGAGGCTCCTTTCATAGCCCTGTCACTGTCCCAGTCCTCGCTCAGCCTGGGCCCACCCGCGCCTGTGGGACAGCCCTATTTATTAAGAACACATGTGGAGCAGAGGAAGGTATCGTGGCGAGGAGATAGCCTTCAGGACTTTGTGAGGGAGCCGTGTTATCGGAGCCTCCCAGGGCTTCCTCACAGTGTTTGACTCGCAACATTCCACCGTCAGCGTGAGCTTCATGAATTCTTGTTATTGACTGTGCGTGTTTTGACATTCCTCTGCCAGCAGGCTCCTTTTAAAGCCCTGAGGTGCCAAAGTGGAAACCAGTAGTACATGTGTCAATGGGTGTCTGGTATCTCCCACCTCTATCTCCTCTGTGCCACATCTGCTACGCATTTCATACACTAATTCAGAAGAAGACTCACTATAGAGGTGTGTGTGTTGACTGTCTAGACAATCTGTCTATCTGCTCGAGTCTGTAATGAAATGTCACAGATACTGAGCCACAGGTATCAGGTCACATGGTACTGGATGAGGTGTGCAAAGGACTCACAACATGTTGATTTATCTCTAAGGTCAACTTATGTGCTTAGATACCCTTTTTTTCAATTTGTGGCAGTATCATCAAAATCTAGAAGCAAGAACAATTTTGTAATACTTTCAAAAATATTTCTGTGTGGCTTTCTGAGTTGTCCAAGCCAGGAAATGTTATTATGTAAGCTCTTAACTTGGCTGTTTGTTTAAGATTTTATAACAAAATTGGCTTTGTCTTGTTGACATACGAGACAAAGGGCCATGAAAGCTCTTCATTCTGGATGGACCAAATAGTTGAGAATGTTCCAGTATGCAAACTAAATTGTTTCAACGCATTAACAGTAGGAAATCAATAGTATTTTCATTTTCAAATGATATTGATGTCCTTATTAGAGGATGTTTCATGTATATTTCTATCAGATCGGTCTTGTTTTACTGAGTTTCCCCCACAGTTTTAACACACTGTAGGAATTATTGTAAAACATAATAATAGGGTAGTAAGTGTGAGTATCCTTATATACCAAAGGGACCTTGAAATTACTGAGATAAAAAGATACAAAATAAGACAAATGAATAAATAAAGCTGTGTTCCTCTCCAGAAATTAATAGCTGAATTACACAATCAAAAGCGGGGGTGGCAAGCGAGGTACATTGTTGCACCTACTCTGGGAATGCCCAGCGGTAAAAAGAACTCTGGTCAGAAGTAATATCCTTATTGTCTGAATCTTTAAAAGTTAATTTCCCTACATGTCCCATTGCATGTCTACTGGGTCTCAAGCCAGATGGCAATCTTGAGAGGACTACCGATCGGCTCTGGACATTGGGCTGTTTAGCCCAAAAAAGACTCATCCTATTAAACTGGAAGGAACGCAAACCAGCCTGCTTTACTAGGGACTCATGGCTGAGGGAGTATCTGGACCTACTGAACATGGAGCGTGCAGCTTCTCTGCTGGGGGATTTTGAGGGGAGACAGGAGGATTGCGGTTCACTGCCCGCAGCTCTCCTGTCTAACCCTGTCAATATGGCATCTCCTGTGTAATGTATAATGTATTGTGTATGTAATGTCCTGTGTATGTCACAATCAGCTGTCTTAGGAAGTCATCCTTGCATCCAACCCCCCCCCCCCTCCCCCGTTACATTACGTTTAGTTGTTTGTTGTTACATGTTTTGATGTACGGTTTGTTATCTGGAGCAATGTCTGTTTATTTAAAAAAAAAAAAAAAAGCGGGGGTAGAAAGAGAGTAGGAGAAAAGCTCACAAAAAGCTCTAAAATACCAAAATCAGAAAAAGTGAATAATACAAATTGAGATATTAAAGAAACAGACTTTTGAGATTGTGAGTTATCACTATAAATACACCCATTCATCACAGTTAATGTGCTTTCTTTTAAAGCTTAACAGCCCATTTAACAGTTCTTTCATCAGTATACATAAGGAATTAAAACAATGAAGAACACATTGCATCAATCTGTGTGTGATTGATAGCTTTGCACATTTATATAAATAACTTCCATTCCGTGTTTATTCTTTCTTCCACTGCAGGCCTGCATGGACAATATTTACAGAGATGTGTTGAGGCCAGAGGAGAAGATGCTGAGATAATCCTGGAAAAGAACCTGTCGTCTTAGAGAGAGGAAAAGGGAGAAAAATAACACATTGAGAAAGGTTGGGAAGATTACCCCGTTGGTGGTCTTTCTCCTCTTTTTCTTGGATGGCACTATCGACTTGGAGGGCACAGTCCAGCTCCAGAACACTTTGTAGTGATGTATGGGAATATCGGGCTCCTCTGGCAGGGTCCAGTTCAGACGGGCTGTCACCAGACCGTCCTCGCCCACCGTCACGTTGCTGACGCGCAAACTGGCTGGCCTGGGAGGGGCGGACGGATCTAAAGCAAAAACAAGAAAAAACTGTCAGCGCCAACAGATTTCAGTACAGCTGTAGACATTTAGAGCAGAGGATGAAGAGGGCCTCTTATTCTTGTAGGCGACAAATCTTGAGCCAAGTATAATTTCAAGTTCAGGCCAAGACACCTTTCACTACTTGTGGATCAGCATAGCAGTGAAGGAGGGGGACTGGTATAACACTGTGTAAGGTAATTAGTCCTCCACTGACAATATGCCATCAGATGTTATGACAGGTGTCATGTCACATCCATGACGGTGTTCAGCGGGACGGGGAGCGCAGGTCAGGGGTTAACAAACACATGCTGCTCTACACTCAGCATTCCTGTACTCTAGCTGATGTGTGTGTGTGTGTGTGTGTGTGTGTGTGTGTGTGTGTGTGTGTGTGTGTGTGTGTGTGTGTGAGTGTAAAGCTGGTTCTGAACATCATGTGTATGCACACTGTGACCCAGCTGATGTCAGGAGGAGAAGCAAGGCCACATGCCAGACGCCAGACCAGAGAAAATCTCCCCGTAATGAGAAAATGATTCGCGCCATAGCCCTGTTCCTCTCCCACCTGAAACACATTTAATCCACTCCAAAAACACCATCAGACACATCGGTTCACTATACCAGCTAATGTCGGCTGCATAAGATAAATAAGCAGTCAGTTCTTACAAATTGCCCTAACAAAGTATGGTAGTGCAAAATTGCAATCAGATGATATGGCCGTGCTATAAAAATAACAATGGCGTGACAGAATGGCCAGGAGCTCATCAAACCCATGACAGCTCCCATCAATCTATCAGCGTTTTGGCACTGATTGGCCCGATTGGAGATCGGTTTCCATCCCTGCAGCAAATCTTATTCCCACCTGGTGTCTGGATCTGTCTGACAGCCACCCAGAACACTCTGGGGAGTAAATGTATGACGAAGGATTGACAGGGCAGGTCAACACACACGCCACCAAAACACACTAATACTTTTTGTAATTGGCACAGGTTTTCAGAATTTGGCAGAACATGGACGTACTTGGGATGTCTGCAGCGTTTCGCTGCTTAACATCTTTAAATCTATTATTGATTAAATAACACAAGTTTGATAAAGAATGTGCACGGTACGTTAGAGGGTTTCCCAAACTTTTCAGCCCGCGACCCCCAAAATAACAGTGCCAGAGACTGGCGACCCCCTGTCGACAGGGGGGGGAGGGTGCTAGTGAATTAATTTCAGAAAAAAAAAAAAAAAAGTTTGAGAAACACTGCGCTATTGGATTGTCAAAGAAAAAAATGTCTATGCAGACGTTATTATTAATAATAATTTAAAATATATATATATATATATAATATATATATTTTTTTTTATTTCCCATTTTTATTTTGTAATCATCTCGCGACCCCCACTCGGGGTCTCACGACCCTCCCACTTTGGCAACCCCTGCGTTAGACTGCGTGTTGAATACATGCAAGTGATGCAGACACTTTTTTACATGGCAGACAATGAACTCTGCATAGGGCTTATCTGGCAGGCACTATGTCTCTGCCTCTGCATGTCAAACAAACAAGTGTATTTCATTTGGATTAGATTAAATCTCAACACATTATATTTTGAATCTGTAATCCCTGGGAACCACTTAACAATTGGCCATTGCTTTAACAAATGCCATCTGCAGCACAACACTGCGATTTAGTGTCATTAAACTCTGAAAGTGCAGGGTACAGGAGCAGAGCAGCTGCACAGGAAGCCATCAGAGCTTGTCTGTGGCAAAGATCTGAAGTGCATCTAGGTTACGTCAAACCCTCTAGGACCAAGACAACACTTTCATTCATTTAAAACCTGCAATATCCTGACTGATACAGACATATTACAGTTTATATGACTGTAACGAGGGGGGAAGCCCTCCTTTGAAGCCATAAATGAAGATCTAGTTACAAGACAAGAAGAAAAGTGTTGTGCACCACAGTCTCTCCTCATTAGCAGCACTCTACCTGGCATCGGCATGAATTACCCTTTCCACTTAACTCGCTGTGTAAATGTGTAAAAAGCTGTGGTGGGGGGGAACACTTATTTACAATTCAAATGTACAGGGTAAACAACAAAATATAAAGGTTTAATACCTGAATACAGTTTTAAATAAACATATCCGCACAGTGTGAACACCATCAGTGAAAAGTGGTCAATATATAATTTGATCATATTACAGTAAAACATTAGTCTTGTGTCGCTGTATGAAGCCTTGGGGATCAACTTAGGACACACTTCTGTTGTCACTAAACATATTGATCTTTTAGTCCTCTTTAAAAATGCTAGGTTCAAAGTAAAGATGAGATCAGATATTCGGTGTCGGTGATAAAGAAAGCATCACCACTTACTCCTAAGTGAGTGGTGGAGTTTGTATGTTCAGATAAGATCTCTTCTCAAAAGCTCCACCTGTTCCAAGGTCTTAACCATAACAAATGGAGGGCAGTGGGTGTCAAACAGGAACTTAAGGCCACACACACATGCATAAACACATACACACACACACAGACCTCTGGAGGAGCGGAAGTGTTTGCTGGGTGCAGTGAAGCCGCGGGTCCCGTGGACATTGACTGCAGCAACTCTGAACTGGTACCATCTGCTGGCTCTGATGTCGGCCAGTTGGACGCGCTCCTCTGCAGTCTGAGGGACAGATGGGGGGGGGGGAGAAAACCACAGGGGTCAGGGTTCATGTGGGGTCACAGCCCCATGTGAGTTTGCTACCACATCAGTCATCTGTGTGTTTCTCTTTGCCAAACTTTCAAAGGCACTGCGACTGTGAGGAATGTGCAACAGTGTGCAACAGTCTGTCAGCGCGCTGCAGCACTTTCACAGCTGTAGCATGTGGCACGCTGACATGTCAAACTGACATTTCTTAGTGATATAAATCCCAAATGTGTGATCAAAAGAATCACTCCCATAACATCAATTGAAGGGGTATTAAGCGGAAAACCTTTTCATCTCACTGACAGGCTTCAATATTTTTGAACGTATGGTGCTCAGATCCCTACCTGTGCAACAGTCTGCCACTCGGTGGCATCGTCCTCGCTGGGGTGGATGCCATAATTCCAGCGGCGCTGCACCACATAGAGGACGGGCTCCACAGAAATGTTGAACTTGGAGGACCAGCGGATCTCCAGCTGACCTGACGGCTGCTCCAAAAACACCAGCTCTTTCCTCGGCTTGAGAGGAACGCCTAAAAGCACAAACGAGAGAGATGATGGCATGACAGGAGTTACTATCACCTCCACTGAGAGCACATTTGTAGGTGAACTTCAACAAGAAGCGTGTTGTTTTCCCAGCAAAGATAAATGACACCATCATACTTGGACAGCTACATATTTAAAAAATGAGACATGATCTCACTGCAATAGATTTAATACAGGGTGCGGGTCAGCAGCATGCTCTTTCTACTGTAACAGGTTGTGACATTTCCTGGCCACGGTGATGTGTTTAAGAAGCTTCTTAGTAATGACACACACTATTGGATATTGGTATTTCAGAAGACAGGTTTAACGTCTGCCATTCCAGCAGACACAAGATACACCAGTGCAAACATACACACAGGCATGTCAAGTTCATTAGCATCATGGCACTTCAGCCTTTTACACAAAGCCTATGTGGTCACATGCAATACATTAGAGATTTATTAAGTGCAGGACTGGCCCAAGTGCTCAGCCAAGTCAGACGGAGCCTCTCAAGTAAATGTATTGCAGCGGAGACATAGTGAGTTGTTGATTGAGCATTGGGCACAGTGATAATGAGATGGAGATTGGAAAAGCAAGTTTGAAAATACAGGAGAATAATACATCCCGCAGTTCTCAATAAATCACCTAGCACTTCAGACCCTTACGCTGTGGCTCCGTCTCTGCAGAGCGGCCCACCACTGCTCTGCATTTATAAACAGCATCAACATGCGCTCAAGGCTACCGTGCGGCGTGTTGGTAAACAACATAATCAAGACTGTGTAGGCAGAGCGCTCGGATCTACTTATATCACTATTCAGTCTTCATACAGGGCATGTAAATGGGATTGATTGGTGCGTATCAAATACTAGAAGATAGACGAGGTCCTTGAGCCGCATGCATATGGAGTTAGTACTTTGTTTTGTCCCGCTGATAACAGCTCTCTGCTCACTAACAGCTGGGGGTCATTGTGCTGTGGTTTCACAGCTCCACAGTCAAGTGTGTGTGTCTGTGTGAGCGCCAAAAAACGTGTCACATTTCCTGCGCAACACTGAACACCAATGTAACCACAGCATTCCTACTTCTCCCTCTGTCTTAGCTCATTTTCCCACAAAATCACACAAGAACTCCTGCAAAGCACAAACCACACACAAATACACATACAGTATTCTCTTCCACAATAGGTGGGAGGGCAACAAATGTACTTTCTCTCTCCCTTTGCTCTTTCCAAAGATAACTTTTGGTCAAGTCTGGTCCAAGAATCATACACCGTTCATTTTTCAAGTGCTGCATGCTTCCTCCAAACCGTGATGTAACTGCCGCTGAAGCAAGAGTACAGCATCCATTCATGTCTTAATCATGCCGGCAATTACACTCCAGCAATATAATTCTCAATACTCACGCACATACTGTCATAATGACTGCTCCAATTACAGGGGTTGAAGAAAAGACTACGAATACTGCGTGTAGCACGAGGACATAGCTCACATAAAGTGAGGATGGCAGATGGGGCGATGGACTCACTGACTTGCTGTGACAGTGTGGAGATAACTCTTTCTGAATTCAATTTCTTTCTGACATGTTCATTTTCCAATTATTATTTTTTTACTTTTACCACCCATCAAGCTTTCTTTGCCAGCTTCGCAGAATAGTGTAAAACTATGTGCCGCTTCAACACACTTGGATTTCATCAGATAGGGTGCTATTTTTCACGAGAAAAACATAAACATGAAAGAAAAAGAGTTGTGTTAACAGAGGCACATCAAATACTTATTTGACTACAGTACAAGGCAGTGGAGATTGAAGCATCAGGCTGAGTTGATAGTAAAAAGAAATAGAAATAAGAAGTTTTGTTACTCAGCACAGTGGGGGTCCAGTCCTGAACATTGACATTTCTCTTCATCATACACGTGTGACACACACACATCTGAGAGTGATCTCTGTGGGGGGAAACGCTTCATTTCTCCCCGCTTGTGTTTGTTAATGGCTTCCAGCATCACAGCTCATCATGGCTAAGACCACACACACACACACACACACACACACACACACACACACACACACACACACACACACACACACACACACACACACACACACACACACACACACACACACACACACACACACACACACACACACACACACACACACACACACACACACACACACACACACACACACACACACACACACACACACACACACACACACACACACACACACACACACACACACACACACACACACACACACACACACACACACACACACACACACACACACACACACAC